>NC_141145.1:5232264-5386241 GCF_053477565.2 Lygodium microphyllum
TGATCCCCATCTTAGGCACAACTGCTCTCTTCGAGCAATCATATTAACTGCTTCAGTGACATCACTCCAAGCAGTCTTCAATCCCGTCTCAGAGTCAGGATCTTCAAGTTGATCAGTTAGCTTTTCTTGAAGGAAAGGATCTGCAGCCTTTAGAAATAATTCAATCTTCTGGCTTTCCATACCTTGTTGATCCTCAGGATCTAGTTGAGAAAATTTGCTTTCAAATTCACGATGAAGAGCAGTGGCGGTTAGACCCTTATTGGGCCTTTCAACCCATTCAGTGAAAACTTTATTTGTCATAAGGCCAGAATCTTCAAGAAAATTTTCTTCTCGAAGAGCCTTCTTGAACGCGGACCATCCCGCGTCTTTTTGGAAAAGACCATGAATTCGGTCTTGGAGACCATGCACAGCCAAACGGTCGGCTCCAAGCATGTTGAGGAACTTCGAAGAAGACCATCTTGTCAGTATAGAGGCGGATAAAAGAGGATACATTTTGCCCATTAAATTGATTGAGCTCTTGCCCAACTGTTTCCAAAGCTTTAATGGCAGCGGCATCATTCCGATCTTCTTCTTGTCTTCGTTGTTGTTGCAATTGCAACTACTGCTGAAATTGCAATTGTTGTTGTTGGCTTTCTTGCATCAGACGAACAAAATGTTGCAAGGCATCTCCTCCCGAACTTGATGATTCTCCCATTGTACTTTCTCTTCCACAGCGGACCTTTCACGTCGGGTTCACCACTGTCGTCGTGTTAGGGGTTGAAGGTCTACCACCGGGGCTTAGAGCAGAAGAAAAGTATGGGATTCAAGGTTTGGAGAATGGAAAAAGAATGGAGTTTGACAAGATTCGGGTTTTAGAAATGACTTGGTTGAAGAAGAAGATATCAACCTTTTTCTGTGTATTTAGCATACATGAATGGAATGAATGTCACTATCTTGATTACATCAAATGCATTTGGAAAAATAAGCCATTACATAAAAGGATATTCTCATATTTGTAATCCAAATGCATATACCAAATGCAAGCTCAAATGGCTTTTAACTCATGCACATAGACGGATTACAACTTCAAGAAACAAGTATTTTGATGGTAGACTCAAGTACATTCAAGACATGGACCAATAGTACATGAAATGCATTGATGGAGCATAATTTTAACTTCAGCCCTGTTTGAAAACAGAAAATTCCAGCCCATAATCAAGCTCAAAAAGTGTACATAAACTCATGAATAAGCTCCTCTAATCATTAATGGGTAAAGCCCTGATGTTAAGAGGTCAATTTCTTCTATTTCAATCACATGAATCACTTGTTTGTTCATCAAAATGGAAAAGAACAGTGGGCTGCCCTATTTATGACTCGTTTTTTCAGTCCATAACAACCCATACACCTTCAAAATCCTCCCCCTTTGCTTGCCCCAAAGTCACTCAAGTACTTGGGTACAAATCGGGCTTCATTAGACCATGAATGAGGTAAATAAAATGAGAGAAGACGTACATAAGAGCAGGCTCAATACTTTTCTATCAGATTTTCCCCGTTTTATAGATTGTCATACCATGCATTTTTGTCAGACCAAATAGACGGGTAAGAGGAGCTCTTACCTTCCTTGTTTGTATCTTCATCTTCAGCTCTAGTTTATCTTCAGTTTGCATGCTCCAAAGCATGCACCATAGCTCCCAGTTTTCTCCAGATGCTCTAGGTTGTGCAGGCCTGCATTTTGCGCCAAAAATTGCGGGCTACATCCTGCTCAGTTCCACTTTACTTTTTGACCTACTTAGGTCACTTACAGATCACTTTGGTTCATTACTTCAGGTCCCCCATGAACCTAGTGGACTTTTGGCATTTTTCATGATTTCTAACCATATTTTCCACTTGAATCAATGTGATTTATCTTGCAGACTATCAATTTCTTCCAGCTGACCAAGTTGTAGGTTCCTATAGACTTTTTTTAAAAAATCAATATACATGGTACAACTGAAAATTGTATGCTAAATACAAAAGAACTTATGTAACTAAGTTGGTTGTTGGGTAACAATGACTGAATTATGTATGCAAATTCCTCATATAAATCCTAGTAAAGTTCTTGTGTGTTCATAAGAATCCCATGATTTATATTATGAACAATAAACTCTTTGACACCGTGCCAACACCTTACTTGCCCCGATCGGAGTTCCCTAGTGGAAGTTATGGTTGTTTTTCTCGAGCCATACCATCTGGGATAGCACACTAGTAATTCCTGGATAGCCCTTTATTTTGTAACAGTTTTGGTCCTGACCTGATTGCAGCCCCGCCCCACCCACCTGGGTTGAAAGTACATCTCATGGGCAATGACACCTCAACTGTCCCGTTCGGAGTTTTCGACACAAAGTTATGGCTGATTTCCTACGGCACACCCTTACAGTCCATGACTACATCCCTTGTTTTTTAGGACAAAAATTTTATGAGATGAGATGGTTTGTAATGAACGGGGATCACGGGAACATGGCATGGGAACATACTAGTCACACTGATTGTATATAATGTGTAAGAGGGTATTTTGAGGCACGACAAAAATTATCAAGAAACTCTCTTTTCACCTTCTCAAGCTTCCATGGCTTCTTCTTTTTCTTCTTCCTCTTCTTCCTTTCTCCCTCTTTCTCTCTCTTTTTCTTGCCTTTCTCTCTCCTCTTCCTCTTCTTTTGCAGTCCTTCTCTCTCTCCTTCCTCTTAGTTAGGACAGTTAGGTCTCTTTCATTACAAGTAGCAAAGGGTTTTAAGAAAGAGCATGGTATTGACTTTGATGATGTCTTCTCTCATGTGGTTAAGATGACCACCTTGCGCTTAGTCTTGGCATAGGTTGCATAGCTTGACTTAAAATTGTACAAGATGGATATCAAGATAGCTTTCTTACATGGAGACTTGCATGATGAGATTTACATGGAGCAGCCTAAGGGCTTTGTAGAGCCTGGCATGGAGTACAGTATACAAGCTAAAGAAAAGTCTTTATGAATTGAAGTAGGCACCTAGGGAATGGTATCATAAGTTCGATGCCTTTATGCAGTCACAAGGCTAAAACATAGTGCTATGGATCAGTAATTGTATTTTAGTTCTCTATGTGGATGACATGCTATTAGTAGGGAAAGCAAATGATGAGCTAGATGCTCTTAAGGCTCAACTCAAGAATAGCTTTGAGATAAAGGATATGGGAGAGACCTCTCACATACTTGGTATGCGCATTAGACACGACATGGATCAAGGACTCATCTACTTGTCGTAGAGGGAGTACATTCATAAAGTCCTTGAGTGCTTCTACATGCAGGACATGAAGCCTATTGGATGTCCATTACCTTCTTATGTGAAGGTATCACAGGTTGATTGTATGAAGGTAGATGAGCAGAGGACCGAGGTGGCCAAGATTCCCTATCCATCTATAGTGGGCAGTTGCCATGATAGCCACTCATCTAAATATTTCCTTTGTAGTTGGTGTTGTGGCACACTATATGGCTACACCTGGGAAGAAGCATTGGGATGCCATGAAGGGTATCTTGAGGCACCGGAAGGGCACTGCAGATATGCACATATGCTATGGCAGCTAGGATATAGGAGTCGTGGGGCACATTGACTATGATTATGTAGGACATGCAGATAGTAGGAAGTCCACTTTTGGTTATGTGTTCACTTATGCTAAAGGTGTGGTTTCATGGATGTCCAGGGTGCAAAAATGCATGGCCCTTTCTACTATAAAAGCTGAGTATGTTGCAACCACTGAGGCTTGCAAGGAGGACATTTGTTTGGGTCATTTGGTTCATGACCTTGGTATTGATGCTATCCCTACCATGCATTCTGATTCTATGAGTGCTATCTAGTTAGCCAAGAATTCGGTCTTCCATGCGAAGATGAAACACATTGAGGTGAGGTATCACTACATACTTGGGGTCATTGAGGTGAGGTATCACTACATACTTGGGGTCATTGAGGACAAGTCTCTTGACCTTCTTAAGATCTCGACTGATCAAAATCTTACAGAATTGCTCATGAAAAGCCTTTCTATAGAGCGCTTTTCCTTCCTCAGGAGGTTGATGGGCGTGGGATGAGATTACATCTTTCCGCATTCTGTTATACATGTGTACATGTTGTATTGTCTTTTATTTTTCTTTTCACTCCTCACTAGTACATATTTTCCTTAATTCGGAGGTTATTGGGGTTAAAGGCACCTCTGCCTAGCCGCCTGTGTATTATTACAGTGACAATACCCATCACTACACACTACAAGTGGCAGGCACCCATCACTGTCACACATTCTTTATTCTTTAAATGACCTTTGAATGAAGGGAAGGTTGGTCACACATTGTGACTGTTGGAGTTCCCACATTGTGACTCTCTCTCTCTCTCTCTCTCTCTCTCTCTCTCTCTCTCTCTCTCTCTCTCTCTCTCTCTCTCTCTCTCTCTCTCTCTCTCTCTCTCTCTCTCTCTCTCTCTCTCTCTCTCTCTCTCTCTCTCTCTCTCTCTCTCTCTCTCTCTCTCTTACTCTGGCTCTTGCTCTTGCTCTTGCTCTTGCTCTTGCTTTTGCTCTTGCTCTCCTGCCATAGCTCTCACCATGAAAATCCCTTGAGTTGCTCCATGTGTATCTCTTCCTTTAATTTCCCATTAAGAAAAGAAATTTTTAGATCCATTTGATGAGCCTCCGAATCAAACTCAACAACAAAAACTAACAAGACCTGAATACTAGTAATAGGATCAATAGGTGAGAAAGTTTCTTGACAATCAACTCCTGCGATTTGTAAAAAATGTTTGGCAACTAACCTTGCTTGAAATTTTTCAAATGTTCCATTTGCTCTTTTTTTTTGTCTTATAAACCCACTTGCATTTAATAGTAGTACATCCAGGTGTTAACTAAGCTAGAACCCATGTACCTTTAGAGAGAAGAGATCAATGCTCAATTTCCATAGCCTCTTGCCATTTTTCCTTTTGTGGGGATGACATGGCATCATTGTAGAACACAAGTTCTTCACAAATATTGAGAGCATTCTCAAGAATATCAACATCATAAACATGATAGGTACCATATAAATTCTGAATTGGGAGATCAATATAAACATCAATGCCAAGGTCATCATCATCAATAATAGGTACAGGATGTGAGTCCTAATTTGAAGAGTCAATATTATCCAGTGAAGAAGGTTCATCATCATATTGAAAAGGAAAAGTAGTGAGTAATGACTTTTTGTCATCAATGTCCTCCAATGACCAAGTCCTCCTAGCATCCTCTTGCGACCATGTGATGCCCATAAGTTGCTCATTGAAAATAGAATTACGACTTATGATTACTTGCTTGGAGGATGGATCATAAAACTTATATCCCTTAGAAAAATAAGAATATCTAATGAAAATAACTTTCAAACTAGAATGGTCAAGTTTTCTAGGAGTCTCTTTGGGTACTTGAATATAAGAAATACACCTAAAGGTTCAAAAATATGAAATAAAAGGAGTTTTCCCTATCCAAGTAGCAATCATTATTTGACAAGGAGCAGTCATAGAAAGATAATTTTGCAAAAATAATGCTATTAAGATTGCTGCAACCCAGAATGGAGCCCCAAGAGGAACACCAAGGAAAAGGGAATTCTCTTGCAAGAAAATCTATCTTGTAACATCAATAAGCTTTTATTTCATTCCTTTGATCATCAAAACAAAGAAAACAACAATTCTTCACGCAGCATCATAGTAGATATCTCCCACGGATTTGATAGAATCAACCATATTCTCCAATATCCTCACAAAATCCATCAATAGAACAAAGAACACAAGGGAATACACCATCTTTGAATGGAAATACATCACATATTATTCATCTTCAATGTCTTCATAGTTCTCTCTCTCAATCTCTCATATACAGTTACACTATTTTGATAGAATTGACTATCTCTGACTCTCTCTCTCTCTCCATCAATAGTACATCATATCCTCACTACAATCACTCAATAATCACTCACAATAATCCTTCTTAGGTCGTGGATACACCTCCCAAAAGGTATGTCAGATGTGAAGGGGCACCAGAGACATCATAGTGTCCTGTGAGATCTGTCTTCTGTCACTATCCTTCTGTAACCTTCTGTGAATCTTCTATAAATCTTTAGTAATTACTTCTTCACTTCAATTAGCTTGGATAGAGATTCCATTCATCCTTTTCACACAGAAGTACAGAACAACAGAGCTATAGAAGCACAGAAGCTACAAAACTTTACAAAAGATCAACAAAACCCATAAAAATCATAACAAAACCAATTCAATCTCTCATAAACCTTTTCACACATTCTCAATCATCTCTCAAAACATTCATTCAACCATCTCAACTACCAAAATAGAAACAAAACATAACAAAGCAGAAGAAAATCAGGCCTTACAGAACCATACAGAGAGAATTACAGAACTCTTCAGAACAACATATTTCATAAAAAATCAACATAAACCCTTTCAAACATACTCAAACCACTCCAAACACTTCAAAACATCTTCAAACTCAAACAATCAACCACCAAAAACAACCATTCAACAACAAAAACAACAAAAAGTCAGCCCAAAAACCAATCATTTCCACACTCAACATATCCCCACACTTAATAAGGAAGCGTCCTCGCGACCTAAGAAAATGGAAGAATAAAAGCTCTATGATCTGCTAAAAACAATCTTCAATTCAGCATAAATCACCCACTTTGATCACAACCCCAACATATCAGCTTTATAACCTGGATCTGAAACACATATGAAAGGAAAACCAATAACACAAAAAAAAAAACCATTCCAATATTATAAATGCAAACTATTAAAGGATATAAGAGTTCTGCATCCAAATCTGCAACTACAACCATGTGATAACCAACTGCATCAATCTTCAAAGCTTCATCTTCATCAGCTCCACATAATTGAAAAAAACATCACCCAATACAAAAAATACCCATATACAAATATAGTCTAAATGGCATGGATCCCCAAAAATTGGAGAGCAAAAAGAAAATTTCCATTAATAAAGGAGGAATGATACAATAAGGAAAAAGCTCCATTGCTAAGTAGGATGAAGGTATTTCTTCTTAAACTGCATACTAAGCTTTAAACGCTCCAAAGCTTTACTCTCATCAACAAAATGCTGAGGCACATTCTGGAGGAACTGTAAGCAACACATCCTTTCCAGTAAGATGAGGAACCTGGTAGGGAAGGCCTGTGCAAAGTAGTACAGAACATCCATCTAAGCAACAGTCACATCTACATTTGGATTGATGAGCAACTGAGGGATACTCTTTTGAGTATTCAGCTTTGACTGCTGATGCATGAAAGCAAGATACCAACAAAAATGAGCTACAAGGCGAACAATGGTATCCTCAGAAGTAACATGCACTTTGGCAAAATGAAGGTAAGAGTTCGAACATGCTACAGATGTATCCCAAGACCCTGGAATGAGAGGCCAATTAAACACCGGTCCTGTCACACAATCATGTAACGTCCATTGTCTTTGACAGAGTATGTCACTGTCATATCCTGGAGTATCCAGCACTGACTGGGGAGGAAGATTGATATAATCAAATGAAGGGGGCAATGGAATAAGAGGAGAACATTGTAAAGGAGGATAAGATCAATCATAAAAGGAAGGCAAATGAAGGGATAAGGAAGATGGCAAAGATGGAGAATTCAACAAAAAGGTACGAAGGGAATCCACTGAGAAAACAGAAGGAATAGGAGGAACAGAAGGTGGAGGGTCAGAAGGGGTAGGTGATGATGTAGGATCAGCAATAAAAGGACATGTAGTAAAAATAGGGATATGAGGAAATCCAGAAGGGGTAAAAGATAAAAGCGGAATGGTATCAGGACTTGAGGAAAGAAGAGAAATATAAAAAGGGAAACGACACGCCATAAGAGAATAAGAAAGGAGATCACCAGGATCCAAAGGATAGATAGAACAACAGAAACTAAGGTCCTGGAAAAAGGAATCAGTAAATAACGGATGATCAGCAATAAAGCTCAACAATTGAGATTGTAATGGCTAGATATCAGATTTATGAAAAACACTCCAAAGACGACGAGGTTCCAAAGCGTCACCCTCCAAAGGTGAATGCCAAGCATGTCCCTTACACCAAGACGTCTGCTCATGATAATACTTCAAACTATCTGCTAGCAGGAGCTCAACTGAGTGCACATACATGACTGCCTCATGGGAAACCAACTCATCCACAAATCTATCAAAAACAGCTCTCAAGAGACCCGCAAACCAAAAATTTGACCACCCATCCTCTGGAGGTTCCAAATCCACATTGCTTAAAGAGATGTACAGGGCAAACCTCTGCTGATTATATTTGATCCAAAAGGAAGGAGGAGGTGACACCAATTCAATATAGCGGGTAAAATCTTCCTGCACACAGTTCATCCTCTGCTGAAGACGTTCCATTTAGCGGAGAACCCATCACATAATTTAGCTTTATGGTGCAATTGATCAAGCTCTCCTTTGGAAGATATGATTGAAGGGACAATAGGAGTTGCGGAGGAATAGAAAGAACAGGCACTTTTTGGTTAAGTTCTTCAATAACTTTCTATTGGGACTCTACAGTTGCCTGAGAGTGCTGCAACTGACCTTCACTAGTACCAAGTTTACTAGCCAAAGTGGCCATTTCCTAAAGGGCAGAATTTTTCTCAAGGTGCAAGGATGCATTCTCCTCTTCCAACTTAGCAACCTTAGATTCTAACTCTTGGATAGTTTCCTTCTGGGAATCCATTAAGGATGTGGCAGCAGTCATTTGAGCATTAATATCAAAAAGTGTAGCCCTTTTTGCAGACAAATCCTCTAGTGCCTTAGTCAACTGACTAATCAAGGAATCCACCTTGTCTTGCAAGGAAGTATAAACATTGGTATACATTGTTTGAAGACAAGAGGTAAGGGAGGTTTCCAGAGTGGACTGGACATTTGAAACTAGCTGTGAAAGCATATGTCCAGATAATATAGTATGTAAGGATGAAGGCAGCTAGCTGATCAATTTGTCCTTCCTTTTGGGCTGAAAATAAATTAGGACAGGAGAGGAAAGAAGGAAGGGCACTACCAGACACAGTAGGAACAAGTGTGGGTACAGGGGAAGCAAGTACAAGAGGACTGGAAGGACCCTTTGTATAAAGGCGTTTCTTGCGAGAAAATATAACAGGGGACTCCTCATCTTCTGAATTTGGTTGCATAGGTGGAGGGGAGGGGACTGATGGTGGAGGATGCAGCGGTAAAGGAACAGAATCAGGCACTGCCACACCACCAGGAGGAGGTGCAAAAGTGATAATGCGCTGTAAGAAAGCACCATAGGAAACATTAATGATCTGACCCTTCCATACACGCTGGAAATGTTGATCCATATTGGAGAGTAAGAAGCTTTCCCAGTTGAACCTAGCACCCTCTAGGATCTTCATAGAAGCTGTGAACAATTCCTTGGAAAGATACTTAGAAGCTGACTTACTCGTCATAAATCGGTTCTGGAGGAACTAACATAACTACTTCCATACTGGAGAAGAGATAGGAGCAATAGAGACCCCTGAACTGTTAATAAGTTGATTGAGAAGCAAGGGGATAGAAGTTTCCTTCTTCAAGAGCGTAACTATCTCTTCAACAGTAAGTAACTGGTTACCACTGGGCACAAAGGAAGCAGAAAGGAGCAAGCACAACGCTTCATGGATATTAGCTGTAGATAAGCAAAAGATACGGTTATAAACCAGGTGAGACTGGTTTTTATAAGAAGCCAAGAAGGAGTAACAAATGTGAGAAATGCGGGATCTAGAGCATGGCAGTGAGTTATGGTGGATGAAAGAAGAAGTGTGGACTCATGATGAAGAAGATAAAGACATTGTTTGTTACACAAGTGAATTAGGTTCCAAGATTGAGACTTGGACTCATAAACACAATCTTGTGTATGTGGACAATGACATTGACACTTCACTGAAATGAAAAGAGTACTATCATTGCATTAAGAAAAGGAAGCAAGTACAATGCTTTATAGGAAAGTAGGAAACTGCAATAGGCACCATTGTGCATATGGGATAGGTTAGCCTGCATGTCCTTGACCCTGAAGCTCCATACAAAGAGGCTATTTAGTGAGTGTGATTCCTGATTCTCAACACCCCTCCTCAATCACAACTAAAAAGGCACAAAATGTGTAGAGGCTGTAATGAGAACAACCTGCAAAGTGTGGGCACACCACAAACATGGTAGACACCAGAGGCTGTTGCAAAAAAGGCTAAGTGTGGGCACCAAAACATGATGGACATCCAGAGGCTGTAACAGGGGCCTCACAAAGTGTACAGGGACTGTAATGCCAAGTTACATAAGGAGTTTACAAAGCTTATGGCAGGAAGCATTAGGGCAAGGAAGTACAAGGCTTTTAAAACAGTCTATCAGAGTTATGAGAGTAGAAGGACTGATGAATCTTGTCCTTCCGATCCTGGTGGTCTTCATCTTTATCTTCTTCTTCCTTTGCTCCATTTTCTTCTTCTTCTTTGACTGCGACTAGATAGGCCTTTTGGGATCTCTTTCTTACGTGGCAGAACTTCTTGGTGTGTCTGGTCCTTTTGCAAAAGTCACAAAAGAGCTGATCCTTCTTGCCTTTGTACCTGTTGCCAACATATAATGCATACTCATCTCTAGAAGTACTTGGTTCTTCCTTAGTTTTTAGCTTCTTTTCCTCTTCTAACAGTGATTCCTGGATATCAACAATTTCAGGATTTGGCATGTTGATTAAAGTTGTTGATACATTATTATATTTAGGAGGCAAACTCTTAAGTAGAACACCGATGCAAACATCTTCATCCATTTTAATGTTGATTCCTGCAAGTTGGGTTAGGAGTCCTTCCATGTAATTGAGATGTGTGGCAAGTGATGTGCTAGACTTCATTTCAAGCCTGAAGAACTCAATCAGGAGACCATACTTTGATGATTTAGATTGTGCACCGAACAGGGTGTCAAGTCTTTTCCATGTATCCTGTGAGGTCTCACAGTTATCCACATGGTGGATATAACTGTCTTCTAGCTCTAGTTTGATAATGGCCTGGGCTCTGTCATCATTCTTTTGCCAAGTAGTTGCAAGGTTCGCGTCCCGAGGTTTCTTCTCTTTGCCATTTGTGATGGCCCAGAGACCCTTTTTCATCAAGATGAGCTTGATGCGGGTTTGCCAGGTGTGAAACCCGACTCCTTTGAATCGAGCATTTGGAGAGTCTTTTCCCATGTGGAGGTTGCAAGATCAACAGCAAATCAACACCAGAATTCTGAGATTTTATCAGTAGAAGAGCAGAATGCAGTGTGTCAAGAGACACAGTTAGTGACAGTGTGAAAACACACTATGTCAGTGTTGATGTTGAGCTTGATTCTTCTTGTTCGGGATCGTTCAGTCGTTCTTCATCTTCTCATGTCCTTCCCCTCCTTGATTTGATGCTGGGTTAATGGATTAGAGTGGGCTTTAGCTTGGTTTAGTGTCAGGAGTGAGAAAAAATGAGGAAAAAAAAGCTTGAGAAATTTTGGCTATGGTGGAATTAGGGTTTCTGAGACAAGGGCCTGGTTTTTCTCAGATTGCAGGAGCTATACTTGATCATTTTCAAAAATTTTTACATGCCTAGGAAGCTGACTTCATGGTCTATCAAAGCCCTATGAAAATCCTCCAGATTGTGGACTGTATAAAGCACGCAGGGCACTCGATCAGATTCGGCGTAGTTCAGGACAGGTTTCCGCGATTTCTGTAATGCCAGGTCAGGGCGCATCAATGTGGTCAATTTATGTGCCAGGATGAAGCGCCTTGAGTAGAAGAACAATACCCTAGAAGGAATCAAGAGCTGAAGTGACCTGATTGAGAAGTTATTGAATCTCCAAGTGAGGTAGGTCCTGTCTGGCTATGGCAGACACAGAGCAGAGATTGAGAATTTTCACAATGCTGAGCTTCAGATAGCCAAATGTCATGGATTGATGTGATACAGGGAAGCTTTGTGAGTTGGGGAATACTTTTCCAGAAGGAAGCTCCAAGAGATTTGACCTGTGGAGTGATATATAAGCAGCTCAATCTGACAGGGTGCTACTGGCTATGGCTGCCATGGAAGCTTCAGTGAGAGTAGAGTTGGGAGATGAAGTCATGAGCTGACATTGAACTAGATTGAGGTTGAGAGGAATCAAGAGAGGCTGGAGAAGCAATGCCATGCCCAATTGGGCTCTGATACCATGTGAGAAATGCGGGATCTAGAGCATGGCAGTGAGTTATGGTGGATGAAAGAAGAAGTGTGGACTCATAATGAAGAAGATAAAGACACTGTTTGTTACACAAGTGAATTAGGTTCCAAGATTGAGACTTGGACTCATAAACACAATCTTGTGTATGTGGACAATGACATTGACACTTCAGTGAAATGAAAAGAGTACTATCATTGCATTAAGAAAAGGAAGCAAGTACAATGCTTTATAGGAAAGTAGGAAATTGCAGTAGGCACCATTGTGCATATGGGATAGGTTAGCCTGCATGTCCTTGACCCTGAAGCTCCATACAAAGAGTCTGTTTAGTGAGTGTGATTGCTGATTCTCAACAACAAAGCTTCTCATCTACCGACGGCAATGTGAGGGCAATAAATGGTCTGAGGCCTACACGTCTGATGCAATCCGCCTCTAGAAGGAGAGAATAATCATGGATTGCGAGGGGAACATACTGTACCACAATCAAAGGGGAAGAAGAAGAAAATGATGCCATTCAGACTATAGTAGAAACCACACTCACAAACCAGGAATCAAAGAGAAAACCTGCAAAACCCACAAACAAAACCACCACTAAGACCATCGACAGGAGAAAGATTTAGGACAAGACTCACTAGACTAAACCACCCCAAGCAAACCACATCCTACCGAAAATTCGACATGACCTATGCACATATGCGACCGAAAGCTTGGTGAATATGTAGTACAAACAGACACCCAAAACCCCGTAATCAAACACACAAAATAAAACAAAAGTGTCACACATACCGTAACCCAGACACTAAACAGACTCCAAACAGAATCACAGACTTGGACTAGTAAAATAGACATGAACAGATATGATTGACATCTTTGACCAAGAAAACCCAATCCCCGTAAACGTTCAGGGTCCTACAGTGCGGTGAAGTGGATGGGTGAAACGAACGACTCATCTTATTTAAATAATCAATTAAGCATAGTTCATTATTAATGTTTAATCCGTTAATGCATGGTGAGTCGGAAACGTAGCCTAGCCCCTCTTAGACTTGACACGACTTTACTTGACTCGGTCTCTACTAATGCAGTTCATTGTTATAATTACATGATCTGTGGCACTTGTGTGCATGCATGCGTGACTTCGAGGGGTTCATTTTATTACAAGTTAAAGGTGTCTGTAACGCGTGTGCATGTGCATTGGTGAATGGGTTTTAATTTACAAAAATTAAGTGGGTTATGGTGCAAAGGTGCTCGTGCAATGGCAGGATTCCTTTTACAATTAACGTTCGGGTTCGTTTTGTTACAATTTTATAAAGTGCAGTCTCTTAATTTTGTGTATGTGCAGTGGTCAATTGATTTTAATCACAATTTAAATGTGTGTTATGGTGCAACGTGAGAGAGGAAAAAAGAGAAAAAACCTGGCAATGTGTGGGTTTGTCTACAAAGTCTGAGACGACGGCCTCGAAAAGGGAAAGACGCAATCCACCGATAATCCACAAAACTGACAAAAGGCTGACTAAGACTAGTCGTCCTATCGTACAGGAAAACGGAAAAACAACTAACACATTGACCAAAAAGAAATAATAAAGCAAATGGGACGTGTGACCAAAGAAAAAAAATGGAGATGTTAGGGGTTTGGATTGATTTGGATTTAAGATTATGATTGTCTAGTTTTGTGGGTTGTTTTTGTTTTTCTGTTTTTTTTTTTTTTTTTGAAAGTTTGGTTTGGCTGTATTTTTTTTTGTTTGTTTTTTTAAAAAAGTGTGTTTTGATGTGTTTGTTTGTTTGTTTGTTTGTTTTTTGTTTTTTGTTATTTTTATAAAAATGATGTGGACATGAAATTTCAACAACCAATCATGAGCATCAAGTGTAAAGAAGGTGATCGGATTTAATTTATTTTTTTAGCTCATTTGGGGGATTAAAAATGATTTTTTCCATTGAATTTTTTTAAATAAAAAAATTTAGGGTTTTGGCTCCAATTAATACTTTTGCCAATTAAGGAAAGCATTTTCAATGAGAAAATATTGGCAAAATGTACAAAAGAATTCGTAGAATTTGCAAAAAAAAAAAATCTAACATTATTTCGGCATTTTTATGAAATTTTAAGGAAATTTTTCCATTTTTTTCATGGTTTTGAAAAGAATTTCAATTTTTTATTTTTGTACTTTTTTAAAAAAAAATTAGGTTGGAAAAATATGTCAATTATTTGCAGAAATATTGGGAATTTTTTAGGAATTTTTCGATAAATGTTTTTATTTTTACTTGATTTTTAAGAAAAATTTAAATTTTTAAATGTGTTTTTAGGGTTTTGCGGGATTTTAAATTAAAAGGGCAGTACCCGGCTACGTGTGAACAGCTGATAAGGACTGCGTGTGAACGGCTGGCTGCAGCACACCACCACACGGACAAAGCGGAATGCGGGTCCCCGCGCATGAACAGTCACGAACAAACACACTCCCGCACGAACAACGCACGCAAACAGCCACACGCACGCACACCCTGCGTGTGACAGGGGGCCTAGAAGAGGGTACGGGTGTGTGTGTTGTTTGTAAATTAATTCGTTGTGGTGTGCGCTTTGGGGGGGGGGATGGAAAAAAAGGGCGTAGAAGGGGGGTTTGTGTGTATGTGTGGGAAGGGGTATGTGAATGGGGGCTTAGGAGGGGGAGGTTTGTATGTGAATGGGGGTGTGACTGTAACACTCTTTTACATGGGGGAACACGTAGTAGGAAGCCTTTGAGCAGATGAAGAAGTGCATGAGCCAAACTCCTGTCCTAAGGGTGTCAAACTTCACCAAACCCTTTGAAATCTCTACAGATGCATCTGACTATGGCATAGGGGGTGTATTGGTCCAAGAGGGTCACCCCGTTGCGTATGAGTCAAAGAAATTTACCGATGCTCAAACAAGGTGGAGCACACATGAGAAAGAAATGTTGGCAGTCATCCACTGCCTTAGAAAATGGAAGCACTATGTCCAAGACAAGCATACAATAGTCTTCACCGACAATATCTCCCTCAAATACTTCCAATCCCAACCCAAGTTATTAGCAAAGTAAGCCCGCTGGCTAGACTTCCTAGCCGAATTTGACCTGGAGATTAAGCACAAACCCAGCTCTACTAATAAAATAGCAGATGCCTTGAGCCGGAAAGCTGACCTGAAAGCTGTCAGTGTGGTCAGCACCAACTTCATAGAACTTGTCAAAGAGGCCCTAGAACAAGATCAAGAAATGCACAAGATAATCAAAGATGTGGAAGCAAAGAAGACACCACATGGAATGTACACCTTAGAAGAGGGTATTCTATTTTTAGGCAAGAGATTGTATATCCCCAACAATGTGGAATTAAAGAAACTCATCCTGCATGGGATACACGACGGAAAGATTGGAGGCCACAAAGGGCAAAGCAAAACCTTGGAGGCCCTTAGGAAGCAGTTCTTTTGGTCGAACATGAAGGAAGAAGTGATAGACTACATCAAAACTTGCCCCACTTGCCAAATGGTCAAAGCACCAAGATCAAGACCAGCCGGACTACTACAACCATTACCAGTACCTAACCGCCCATGGGATGTCATCAGCATGGACTTCATTGTGGAGCTACCGGAATCCCATGGGTACACAATCATCTTTGTAGTGGTTGACTATTTCTCCAAACAAGCCCACTTCATCCCGGCCAAACCACCAGTGAATGCCAAGGAGGTAGCACGCCTCTTCTTCACACATGTATTCAAACTGCATGGCTTACCACTGGCCATTGTATCAGATAGAGATGGAAGATTCATGACCGACATGTGGAAGGAACTCTTCAAGACTCTGGAAACCCAACTGAGATTCTCATCATCCTTCCACTCGGAGATAGATGGACAGACAGAACGAGTCAACCAAGGCATCGAAGATTACCTCCGCAGCTATGCTAGAGTGGATCAGAAAGATTGCGCCTTGTACCTTGACGTCTTGGAATTCCACTATAATAGCTCCATCCACTCGGCTACGGGGTACACTCCCTTTGAGTTAGCCACAGGAAAAGAAGTCATTACACCACTGGCCTTAGCATCTGGAGCGGCCAAAGCGGAGGATCAAGATGCAAAAGAATTCTTGAAGAAATGGAGAGATTGCAATGCAGCAACTAAGCAAAGTCTCAAGCAGAGCAAGATAACAATGACAGAGCAAGCAAACAAGAAGAGAAAGGCAGTACTATTCGCCAAAGGAGACTTGGTCCTAGTGAGCTCTAAGAATATGTCACTTCCCAAAAACATGACCCCCAAGTTCAATCACCGTTACTATGGACCCTACCGAATCACTGACGTGCTGAACGAAGTCACCTACAAGCTGGACCTGCTAGACAGTGTTTGTGTTCATAATGCCTTTCATGCTCGTCTTCTGCGCAGGTTCTATCCCGACAACCAATGGGGACGGCGTGTACCAATGCTCCATTCCAATTGTCCCTTCGAAGTAGAAGCATTCCTCCGACGCCGAGAACAAATAGGCTTCCCCGAATACCTCACCAAGTGGCGCGGGCGTCCACTCAAGGAGGCCACTTGGATCTCAGAAGCGGAGGCCCGTGAATGCGGAAAGGATGCCTTCGCCCTTTGGCTCGAGGAGAACCCCCCTGCTCCTTCTACTGACCCTTGAGCCGCCTCAACACTTCAACAAATAATGCGGTTCTCAATCATAGACCCCCAATGTGCCTCCACTCCTCAAATGTAATTGAGTCGAGGGTGGACTCGCATGGTAGCAATCATCACAAATAACTCCATCAAAAAAGAAAAAGCCCCAACGTCTTAGTGCGGCAGACACTGGCCAGTCTGATAGTATAGACTATGTTAAGTCCCCGCGGTCCCCTTAGACCAGCAGACACTAACCAGCTTGCTAGGAAAAGCTGTGTTAAGACCCCGGATGAGTCAAATAACAAACGCTACCCTTAGATTGCTGAGGTCAGCAATCCAGTAAGCGGGGGTGAGTGTAAGGGCTTTGTAGCTATACCATGCCATTGCTACCGATTGCACCTATATAGGGAGTAGTAGTGACTCAAAGCCCTGCCTTGGTTCCACTCTACGTGTGATTCCCTATGGCCAGTGGTGAACCCTCTTATGTGCGGCGTCACGAGGGTGTAGTCATGGGATGTGTCTATGTTGTCCCGATTTTGGATTGAATAATACAAGAGTATACCTTGAGCTCATATCGTGTTACCTTTCTGTGCCGTGTTGAGTGCGTCTTTGGTGAGGTGGGAGAGGGGGGCAGTGATAAGGCTGTAATCTTTGATGAATCTTCGACAAAATACTGTGAAGCCTAGGAACTCCCGCACTTCTCTTACAGTTTTCAGTACAGGCCATCTTTGGACAGCTTCCACTTTCTTAGGGTCCACTTTGATTCCATCTAATCCTACAATAAAGCCTAAGAATTCCAATTCTTTCACCGCGAACTCACATTTTTCCGACTTGGCATATAACTGATGCTGCCGCAATTTCTCAAAAACTTTGCGTAAGTGTTGCTTGTGCTCTTCTAAGGTCTTGCTGTAGACTAGGAGGTCATCTATGTAGATAATGACAAAGATATCTATCTTTGGTCTAAAAATTCCATCCATGAGGCCACAAAATGTGCCTGGCCCATTGCTTAGGCCGAACCCTAATATTAACCACTCAAAACTACCATATCGGGTACGGAAGGCTGTTTTTGGGATATCTTTTTCGCCTATGCGGATTTGGTGGTATCCTGATCTAAGATCAATCCGACTGAAGTGCTTGGCCCCGTGCAGTCTATCTAAGAGGTCTTCCACTAGGGGCATAGGGTATTTGTTTTTAATGGTGATTTTGTTAAGAGCCCTATAATCTACATAGAGTCTAAGTCCCCCATCCTTCTTCTTTGCAAACAACACTGGAGCACCAAAGGGGGATTTGCTAGGGCAGATGAATCCTTGTTCTTCTAGTTCATGTAGTTGCTTCTTCAATTCCATGAGCTTGGTGTGGTTCATGCGATATGGAGCTCGGGCCGGTGGGGCAGACCCTGGAATCAGCTCAATCTTGTGATCCACATCTCGTCTGGGTGGTAGACCCTTGGGTAGTTCGGCTGGCATTATATCTTTGAATTCTTCAAGTATTTCTGCCACTTCTGTGTTCCTCTTCTGTTGTTTGGGTTTCTTGCCATTTTCTTCTTCTTCAATTGGTCGGATCATACACAGATAGACCATATCTCCTTGTTTGACTGACTTCTCGACTTGCTTTGCACTGCATGTCATGATACGTGGCCTAATAACGGTCCCTTGGACCGGTGCTTTTTGGGTTTGGCCTTTGGTTGGTTTGTAGTTGGTTTTACTGTTTGGCATGATACTCCTGGCTTATTCTCCTTCATTTGCACCTTGATTGGGGTCCTACCAGGTAGCTGCATTCTTTCGCATGGTACTCTTATGCCTTCTCCTTGCATATCTAGCATCATTTCATTCACACCCTTACCAAACATTGCAATGACATACTTGTTATAGAATTCTAGGCCTAATATCACTTCAAAATCATCCATGGGGATTACTAAGAAGTTGAGTTTCACTTTCCACTTGTCGGCTTCCACTTGGACTACAAAGACTTGTTTTACTTCCTTGGCTTCTCCTTGTGCGAATGTTACTGTTAATCCTTCTGGGGCTTTTGATAGCTTCAATCCATGTTTTGTTGCACACTGTGGTGTCATGAAGTTGTGTGTTGCTCCTGTGTCCACCATGATAGGTTGGTTTCCTTCGCCCATTCGGCCTTTGATGTATAGATGGTGGACTGCCGCTACCCTGGCTGCCATACATTGGGGTCGGGCACTAATTGACCCTACCCTTGGGTGATCCATGCTCTCTTTACTCCCATTTGGAATTTCCTGGATACGCGGCGGTAGTGGTTCTTCTCCTCCATATGCACAAGTTGCATTCACCATTGATCCGCTCGATGAAGCTGTGTCTTCTATTGGGCATCTGTTTTGGTAGTGTGGACCCCCGCATTTGAAGCATCTGATGCCGGTGGAAGGACTTGGGGGTCTCCACCATGATGTGTTTGATGTTGCGGGCCCATATGATGTGCTAGGGGTTGCCCTGTAGTGATTGTTTCCCCATCTCCCTACTGCTCCTCTTGGTACTAATGCGGTTTGGGATACGGCCGTGGTGTTAGTGGTGTTTTGACTCCTTGTATCTGTGAATGCCCCTCTAGGAGCATTGGGCCTCTGGTTCCAGGAGTTGTTGTTGTTGAAGGTGTTGTTGAACCTATTTTGATTCCCTTGTGCTGTTCTTCTGCCTTCTAGGTCCACCAGTCGTTCGGCCATTCTCATGGCTTCTACTAAGCTTGTTGGCTCCTGTCTCTCCACATCTCTTCTAGCCCATTCTTGCATCCCAAACAAAAATCCATGTAGCTTAGTGTCGGTATCCATGTTTGGTAGCTGCAGCATGATTTGCCTATATTTGCTGACATACTCTTTCATCTTTCCCTCTGCTTGCTTGAGGTTCCTCCATTCATCTCTCACTTTGAATTTCTCCAGCTTTGGAATAAACTAGTCCTTCAGTTCTTCCCACGAATAGATTGTGTGGCCCTACTCTTGTTCTAAACTAGCAGCGTCCTCCTCCAAGTAAATGACTGCCACTTCCGCCTTCCTGTCTTCGGTAATTCTTGAATACTTTAAGTACCTATCCACCTCTGCGATCCATTTCTTCAGAACCAACCCATCTCTCTCTCCCTTGTACTTGGCGGGTTGGGGCATCTTGAATTTTCCATAATCATCTTCTGAACTACTGCTATCTTCCTCTTCTTTGCGATGGTGCTTCTTCTCCTTCTTCTTGTCTTTCTTTTTGCTTCCTAATTCTACTACTTTCTCCTTCTCCTTCCTTCTATCTTGCGCCCTCCTAGATGACTCCTCTCTACCCGTTCTATCCATCTCCTCTTGCATTCGGTGTCTCCTCTCCTCTTCTTGTTGTTGACTCAACCATTCTCTATAGCCCTGCTCTACTTCTAGTTTTTTCCTCCTTTCTTCCTCTTCCTCTTTCATCTGCATGTTCCTCCATATTGATTCTAGCATGCCTGACATACCATCTAATTGTCTTTCTAGTCCGGCCACCTTCTCCTCTTGGGATACTCTCCATTCTTGTCCCCTACTCTTCTTCCTCTCCTCCAGTGTTGGGAGGGTGATGTTCTCCCTTTCTTCCTCCATGTGGTTGGTAGTGGTGTCGACGCGGGGAAGCCATGTTTCGCCTGTGGTGGTGTGGGTCGTGCTGCGGGGAAGCCGTGTCACGTCTTCAGACGGTGGGATGTCGAGGTTGGGGGCGTCACGCCAGGGCGACGCGTCGGGGGGCATCGCGCCAGCGCGACGCGACGTGGGGCAACGCGACGCGACATGGGGCGACGCGACGTGGGGCGTCGCGCTGTGGGTTGTTACGACTTCGATCTCTTCGGGGCACTGGATCTTTCCTCTTGCTTTCGTGAGCACTCCTTCACTCCGAGCAAGAGTTGCTCTGATACCAAGTGTGATAAACTTGCACTCGTTACACACTCAACATGGCACAGAAAGGTAACACGATATGAGCTCAAGGTATACTCTTGTATTATTCAATCCAAAAGCGGGACAACATAGACACATCCCAGGACTACACCCTCGTGACGCTGCACATAAGAGGGTGGGGGAAGGAGGAGGGAGAGGAGGAAGGGAGGGAGGAGGAAGGAGGGAAGCAGGAGGAGAGAGAGAGAAAGGGGGTTACGGGGAGAGAGAAAGAAGAAGAAGAAAAAAGATAGAAAGAAAGAGGGGGGGAGAGAGAAGGGGTAAGGGCCGCGGGAGGGGGAGGGGAATTCATATTTTAAATTAATTAATAAAGAAATTAAGGAATAAATTAAAAAATAGAAAAAAGAAATGAAAGGCGCGCCCTCGTCCTGCGCGCGTGCACGAGGCGGGGTAAAAAAATTTACCATGGCGGGATCGGAATGGCGTCAGGACATTGGCACGGGGTACGCGACGGGGGTATGTGGAGACAAGTAAAATCGAAAATGGGCGCGTTCATGCGCAAGACGAGTCGCGCGAGACACGTCAAAACAAGGAAAAATTAATATCGCCCAATCCGATCGTCGAAACGAAATGATGTAAAAACAAAAATTGTGCAGGACAGCAGGGGGAAGACAGGGAAAAAGTGCAATAGGGGTTCTGTTGGAAGACAAGGCATTCACATGCAAAAAACATAAAAAACGGGTCCAAAAACGCAAACGAAAATTAATATTGAAAGATTTGTGCATTGGAACGAAGTGCAGGAAAAAGGAAAAATGTGCAAAAGAACGTGCCCAACAACCCTATCGTGTCAAAACACCGTTTCCACTAATATAAGATGCATTCACATGGAAAAAACTCAAAAAAAAACCCGAAAAGGGATTCGAAAATTAATACGGAACGATCCGTGCACCGGAACGAAGTGTAGTAAAAATGCAAAATGTGCGGGGGACAGAGTTTCACATGCCTATCATGTTAAAATGTAGTTCCGATAGGGTTCGGAGGCGTTCACATGCAAAAAACACCAAAAAGACACTCAAAAACACATTTAAAAATTAATAATTAAAAATACAAAAGTCGAAATAAGGGGGAGAAAAAAGGAAAAATGTAGGGAAATGTGTGGTGCACATGGTTGTCAAGTCAAACTTGAATTCCGATGCAAACAAGGCAGGTTCACATGGAAAAATGTCAAAAAGACGCACGAAAAGGTCTCGAAAAATCCCAAATTTAAAATGGACAAACCGTGCATCGAAATGACACGGAGTAAAAAGAAAAAATGTCAGGGGGAAAGTGGTTGTTAGGGCTATGATGTCAGATCACTGTTTCGAAGCAAGAAAATCACGTTCACATGGAAAACCGTCTAATTTGTGCAAAATGCTTCAAAAAGTAATAACTCGAGAACCGTGCATCGGAAGAGGGGTAGGTAAAAAGGAAAATTAGACACTTCAAAGGGATGAACAGGGCTATATGTTTGGATTGGAATTTGGGGGAACGTAGGGTGCGTTCACTTAGAAACACAACAACGATCACTTGTGCAAAGGTTGTATGCCTTGTGCGCATTTGATGGTGCAACTATGCATCCCGCACAGTGCCGGCATACGGTGCGAGAAGGAAGGCCAGGGAGCCTTATGGTGCAGTGCACAGAAACAAATCATGCTTTGTCCATTGAGAGGCCCATCCCGTGCGTGCAACACTTCATTCACACTTCTCACCTCTCATTTGATTTAAAGGGAAAAGACTGGTCACTCGCCCCACCCTCTGTCTCACTCTCTGTTGATAATTACAGCGGACAACCATCCTCACTTCCCCATCCGGTTAGGATGAAAGCTCGTGTCACTCGATTGTTTGTCGATGAAGATCGCGCCGTCAGTTGTTGAAGAGGCGTACCCAGGGAGGTAGCCATCAGATCGAACGTTGTGTTACATAGGACATGGCATCTACTAGAGGACTGTCAAACGCTCTGTAGAAAGGCACAGAACACAGCGTACCAAGGGAGGCAGCTTCGGAACTGGATCCTGGGGATGTCAATTGATGAATCCACTTTTTGGACTACTGGGTGTTGCCACCTTTTCCACAGCCAGCTTCTCGCCCAAGGGTGTTAACCACCTTTTCTTGGAACGAGGCCTGTTATGACAGGGAATTTCTTCCTTTTCTCCCATAACAGTTTTTTTTTCTTGTCTTGTTTTTTTGTTTTTTTTTTCTTTTTTTCTTTTCTTTTTTCTTGTTTTCCCCTATTCCCGAGGGTCTCTCCACCGTTTCTCGAAGAATAGGTCGGCATGACTTCATTCACTTCATTCACACTTCTCACCTCTCATTTGATTTAAAGGGAAAAGACTGGTCACTCGCCCCACCCTCTGTCTCACTCTCTGTTGATAATTACAGAGGGCAACCATCCTCACTTCCCCATCCGGTTAGGATGAAAGCTCGTGTCACTCGATTGTTTGTCGATGAAGATCGCGCTGTCAGTTGTTGAAGAGGCGTACCCAGGGAGGTAGCCATCAGATCGAACGTTGTGTTACATAGGACATGGCATCTACTAGAGGACTGTCAAACGCTCTGTAGAAAGGCACAGGACACAGCGTACCAAGGGAGGCAACTTCGGAACTGGATCCTGGGGATGTCAATTGATAAATCCACTTTTTGGACTATTGGGTGTTGCCACCTTTTCCACAGCCAGCTTCTCGCCCAAGGGTGTTAACCACCTTTTCTTGGAACGAGGCCTGTTATGACAGGGAATTTCTTCCTTTTCTCCCATAACAGTTTTTTTTTCTTGTCTTGTTTTTTTGTTTTTTTTTTCTTTTTTTCTTTTCGTTTTTCTTGTTTTCCCCTATTCCCGAGGGTGTCTCCACCTTTTCTCGAAGAATAGGTCGGCATGACAGGGACCGAAGTCTTTTTCTCCCATGACCGATATGTATTTTTTTTTCTTTTTTTTTTCGAATTAAGCAAGGGAATGGTGGAAATACCATTTGTCAGAACCATCCTTGCCACTGCCGTTGGTGGAAAATAGAGGATAAGAGATCAGGGCTGGAAGGTAGGGCTGAGGGGACAGAGGGTTGCGTCCACCTCATTAGGAGTGGCTAAAGAATGGCTATCAGAAGTAGCATAAGAGTTACAGTGCCACGCCAACGGGGGAAAGAATTAGGTGACTGTGATTGTCAAGATTCCCAAGGAGGGAAGTACTTCTTCAGGCGATATCCATTGATCAGGAAGGGATCATCAGAGGCATCAACGGCTTGCACTTGGATAGAGCCATTAGGGTTGACAACAAGTACCTTATATGGACCCATCCACTGCTATTGGAGCTTGCCAGGAAACTTGCCAAATCGTGAATCATAGGCTAGGACCAAATCACCTTCTTTGAACTCATTGTGCTTGATGAAGCTGTCATGGTAAGCCTTACGTCGAGCTTGCGTGGCTTCCATGCACTGTAAAGCCATCCTGTGAGTTTCGTCCAAACATTCCAAGTGCAGGAGATGGCGTTGCAGTGAATCATCGTCCCCCAAACACTCTTTAATAGCCACTCGCAAAGAGGGAAATTCCAGTTCAACAGGGAAAACAACTTCTGTACCATACACCCACTGGAAGGGTGTCTGTCATGTAGTTGCTTTATGGGAGGTTCTGTACGCCTAGAGGGCCTCTGTAAGTCGATCATCCCAATCACGACGATGTACGGCAATTGTCCTTGTCAAGATCGAGTAGAGGATGTGATTGGTGACTTCGACTTGGCCGTTGGCTCTGGGGTAATAAGGAGTGGACTTGCGATGGCGGATCTTATACAGCTATGTGAACTCTTCCATGACTTTATTAATGAAATGAGTGCCTCTGTCACTTACCAGCTCTAGGGGACTACCAAAACGGGTGATGATATTCTCGTACATGAACAGGGCCATGCTATTACCATCGTCCCGTTTTAGAGCTTTGACTTCACACCACTTAGTAACATAATCCGTACATACCAGGATGTATCTGTTATGTTTCCTTCTGGTGGGAGGATCGATTGGCCGACGAAGTCGATGCCCCACTTCTCGAACGGCTTCAAAGGAAGGATAGGTTGCAATGGCATGGCACTTGTTTTGGTGGGTTTCCCCATTCGCTGATAAGCATCACATCTTTTATAGTAATCATATGCATCCTTGTGGAGGGTCGGCCCCCAGTAACCTACTAGTAGAGCTTTCCTGGCTGTAGCTTCTCCTACAAAGTGGCCCCCACATGGCTTGTCATGGCAAGCCTTCAAAACAATCCCAATCTCATCTCCTGCAACACATCTTCTGAACACTTTATCTTTGCCTTTCTTGTATAGTGCACCGCCTAACAGGGTGTAGGGGGCTGATTCTAACATAAGCTTCTTCCTTTCCTGACTAGAAATGCCAAGAGGGTACTGTTGGGTTGCCAACATATTGGCAATGTCTGCATACCAGGGGGTTACAGTTTCTACAAGGAATAGGGAAGCATCAGGGAGGACTGGATCATCCTGCTTCTCGTCTGCAATCTGCGGGATACGCAACAGATGATCAGCCAAAACATGGGAAGGACCAGGTTTGGTAATTACCTCAAAGTCGAACGCCTAGAATAGAAGGAGCCATCTCATCATTTGTCCTTTCACGTTTGCTTTGTTTATTAGGAAGGACAGGGCCTCGTGATCCACATAAAATTTAAAGTGGCTAGACAGTAGGTAGTGGAAAAACTTCTCCAGTGCAAACACCATTCCCAAGCACTCAAGCTTTGTTAGTTATATTCCCTATTAGTGACCTTTCGGCTTGCATAATATATCAGTTGATCTAATTTGGAGGGGCCCTTTTGACATAGGAAAGCACCTAGCCCTTCAACTGATGCATCAGTGTGTACATGAAACTCCTTCGTCCAATCAGGAGGTTGCAGAATGGGTGCCTCAACCAAACACTGCTTCAGAGTGTTGAAGGCTTTGTCATATTCTTCCGTCCAAATAAACTCCGCATCTTTCCTCAGAAGCTTGTGCAAGGAGAATGCCTTTGTTGCAAAATAAGCTATGAACCTTCTGTAGTAACCCACATGGCCTAGGAATCCCCTCAACTGTTTGAGGTTGGTGGGTGCTGTCAAAGCTGCGATATTCTCGATCTTTACAGGGTTTGTTAATATCCCTTGTACAGAGACAATGTGGCCCAACAGAACTCCAGAAGAAACCCCAAAGATGCATTTATCGGGGTTGAGGGAGATCCCATACTCCTGGCATCGGTCAAAGCATTGTTCCAAATGTCCCTAGTGTTCACGAATCAAACTATAGACATAGAAGTCATCCAAATATACCTCTATAAAGTCGTGCAGATGATTTTGGAATGCGGCCATCATGACTCACTGGAAGGTAACAGGGGCATTGCAGAGTCCAAACGGCATCACTCGGTAAGCGTAGGTCCCCCATTCTGTGGTGAAGGTTGTTTTGGACTGATCTTCTTCTGCTATCTGCACTTGGTTGTATCCACTGAATCCATCCAGAAGGGACATTAGGGGAGTTTTGAGGTCTCGAAAATGCCCTGTAAGAGATCCTAGAGAGAGAAAACAATTTACGAAATAAAATCATTTTATAGAATTTTTAAAAGGTTTATATTTTGGTAAGTTAAAATATCAAAATTCGTTAATAAGTCATTGTCGTGATATTCTCGTGGTCACATCAAACCTAGAAATCTAGGTCGCCATAAAGTTGGCAAGGTTGTCATAATGAAGATCTTACCTCTCCTCATTAAAGTGAAAAGTAATATTCAATTTGAATTTTGGTGGATACTCGATTGCCTCCCTCCATCGTTTCTCCATCGTTTCTCTCTTCTTTTTTTCTCCTCCTTATTAGTCTCTTCTTTGTTTTCATTCTTGCTTCTAATCATATCCTTAGCTATGGATCAATCACCCAATGATCTCTGTAACTCAGCTATGGATCAATCATCTAATGATCTCTGTAGCTCTCATAAAAGACCTCTCTATCATCTTCATATTGAGTTGGACAGTGAGTATGAACCGATAAGAAAGAGAACAAAATCTATCACGGTTACAGAGTCTATGAAACATATACTGAGGTTTGAAGGAAAGAAGAATATTGATCTTTGGTTAGATGGAAAGCTATATCCCAAAGATCCTAGCAGAAATAGCACTCCTCCTTTCTATAATAGCTCGTCATTAATGAGGTTTATTGGCGATGGCTACAATGGATTTTTAGGTTATACACTTAATCTTGTTGCAGAAAAGGATATCCTTGGACTAGAGAATCATCTTTTGATGAAACACAATATAGAGTTGTTGCAGAAGCTAGAGGATTGTCAACAAAAAATTCATTCATTGGAAAAGCGTATCAAAGTTTATCAACAAAAGCAAACTTTATTAGGCCTTCGAAATCGACAAAGAGCTCTTAAAAATATTGAGAATCTCAAACGAGGAGGAGGAGGCTGTGGTAAAAGAATCCAAGAAGCAAGGTATATTTTTTTTCACTTGAAAAATCTTAAATATGGCTTTATTTAAACTACTTGCATTGATTTGTGATGTTAATTTTGCTTAGATCTCTTCTACAACCAAATGCAAGTGAAAGAGATTCTTTAAAAGCAGCTCAGTTTTATTATCATCTTCTTCCTTCAGTGGTTTCAAAGGATATTTTGGAGAAGAAGAAATTTAAAAAGGCAAAGAAACAATGCTTGGAGTCATTTGTGAAGGATCATTCTTTGGATTCTGAGTTAGTACAGAAGACACTGGATAGTATTGGTATCAGCCGAGATGCTTATATGCAACTTTTCCAACTTTTACAATCAAATATGAAGCAAGGACAGGTACACAATTGCATACTTCCGAAACCATTTGTGGTTAGGACTATCAGACAGAGAGTTAATAACAAAGTGATGGAGATTCTAGGTGAGCCTTTTCATATCAAGGCTAGCTTCAAGGGCAAGAAAAAGGAGGTTACATTCAATGAATTTAACAATATTTTCCTTGACTTGCCCACCCTACAATGCTTAATGATCAAATTTTATGACTTGTCAGTAGTTGAGGCACAGGGAGTGGCTAGATTTGTGATTAAACTTGATGAAAGTGAGATTCTGAAATGTAAAAAATTGGAGAGAATCTCTATCACCTTGATTAATAGAGCACTTTCGTCAAGTCATTGCAATCACTCAACATCATTTAGTGTTCAATCTCAATATAACATCTGGTGGCTCGGAGCATTTGAGGTAGATACTGAGAATTTTGATATACTATATTGGGTTTTTCATCAAACATCAATACCTAATGTTATTCAAAGGCAACAAGCAGGAGAAGAGCTATTTGTTGAAGGATTAGGGAACTACAGGATTGAGTGGCACATAGCTGGTGACCTAAAGACACTCAAATGTATGTATAATGTATCAAAGGGAGCTAACTCGAGATCTCCTTGCTTATACTGCATGTCACCAGCTGTAGAGTTAAACTCAAGCAATTGGAATAGAGCTCCCTCTAGGCACAATAAGGATCCACAGTTTAAACCAGTCTTGGACATTCCTTTAGCGAATGCCCATATTTGTACACTTCATGCACTTTGCAGGATAATCGAAAAGCTTGTTCATCTCTATATAGGATTTGCATGGAAGTTGAAGCCATTATCAACTAGAACAGATGCTATAACAAAGGTTGAAAAAGTTCTCTCTGCAATTGGTTTGCATGGTGGCAATGTTGTTATTGAACCAGATCTTCAAAAGTCTAAGGATGGTAATTGTGTCCCAAAAAAACCATCTATTGGTGGAGTGAAGGCTAGAAGGTTTCTAGGCTTTCATGGGAGACTTGGCAAGATAAACTCGAGAAATGGTGGCTCAACTATTAAATTTAATCAGTGGAAATCCCTACATAATGCAGTTAAGGATCACACTGATAATGGACAAGCTCGAAATAGAAAAGCTAAAGTTTGGGAAACACTAGACAAAGTGTTTTTTTATTGTGATAAGACTGAATGGAATGACGATGATCTCAAAGACTTTAAAAACCAATTGAACCTTTTCAAAAAGGCGATGACAGAAGCTTGGGGTGATCAACACTTTACTCACTATATGGTAAGAAGTTTGTATATGTTTGTTTCTTCATTGTCGAACTCATATAATGTTTTTTAATAACTTTCCTTATTTGTTGACTATGCAGCATATTCTATACAACCATGCTCCATACTTTATTAAACAATATGGATCTCTATCTATCTGGTCAACCCAAGGTATGGAAAAATCACATTATCAAGCAAGAACAAAATATTTCAGACATACAAGACATGGAGGTGGAAGACACAAAGCCAACAGTTTATTAGAGGTCTTTCAATGGTTCTATCGACAAATTTGGCATAAATTCAAGCTTAAAGATACAACCACATCAAGCAATACATCATCTTTAGCAAGGACTATACAAATTGTTACCCAAAGAAGAAAAGATAGATATTTAAATTCTTGCGCAAAGCAAAGATTTACAGAATGGTTACAAACCAAACAAAGAGTTGGGAAAAGATGGGTTTCAAGAAACCCTTAATCTTTGGCATCTTCTAGTCTGATTGTGTTGCAGAAGAGTCCTTAGTTTCAGGCACCTCAACAGGGCCTTCAGTGGAGTCCTTGGTTTCAGGTAGCTCGACAGGGCCTCTAGAGGAATCTTTTGTTTCATCCCACTCAATAAGACCTCTGTATTTCAAAAACTCTTGTTTTTGATAGCCCGGAAGAAGCTTCAAATTCTTACTATCTCCTACATAAGAGAGCAAATAGGAGCCAAGAACTCCAAAATATCCAGCTCTAGATCCACTGTTTCCAGGCATAAAGCCAAAAACTCTTATGGCTTCTTCCTTCTCCACCAAAATGATCTTGTCCAAACCTCTGCTGAAAACTTGAGATCCAATAACCTTTGAGATAGCTCTCAAAGCCATCATTGGTAGACTTGGAGAGCTTGACAATCTACTATGATATATTACAATTGTTTGATTGTTTAAGTTTCCAATATAATGGCCAAGGCTTTGATTTTTTCCAAGCTTCATTGGCCTAGAGCCCTTGGCCCTTCCAAGAAAGTTGTCCAGATCTTCAATCTCAATCTATAGAACAAACCACAACAGTACAAGATATAAGATATTTATCTATAATGCATAATAAAGTCTAACATAAACTCAATGGGTAACTTCGAATTATATTTCATACCTTAGGGTGTTCATCTTCTTCAAGAAGACTATCATCATAAAGATTTATTGAACTCTTGGGCTTCTCATCTGATGGTGACTTCAATCTCTCTTCATACCCTACATCATCAATATGAAGTTTCTTCTGGACTTGCAAGAACTCTTCTTCTGTAGGTAGCCCCCCCTTTTCGTATTCTATGATCTGATTAATACATGTATGTAAGGCTATAGAGCTATCTTGGAAATTCTCTCCCTCAACATCAAGACTTGCTAGTGGTTCTTGTTCATAACCTATAAAATTCATGTCATTTTTGCCCCAACCTGCAAGGATTGCTAAGCAATAATCTTCTCTAAGATCAAAAAGATGTTGAATATCATTTAGCAACACATATCTCTTCTTGTTGATAAGATAAGTGGGAAATGTTGGAACACAGGCAAGAGGACCTTCTTCATCAACCTGTGCACTTGGCTCAATCTCCTTTTCTTCCACCATTGTGATATTGTCACTCTTGAATAAACCTACATCAAAACCTTGGACAAGTTGATTCTCAACATCTTCTTGGAACATCTCCTCCTTCTCTTCGACCTCCTTATCCATACTTGCAATATCCTCTAGCTTTCTCTGTTGGTCTATATCTGGAGAAGAATTTTCCATGTACTGAAGATACACAATAAATCCAACGTCCTTGTGGATTAGAAGGCATTGGTGTTGATACCTGTGGAAAGGGCAACATGTTTCTTTCTTTCTGAATTCCTCATCAATGAGGTTGAACCTGCCGAGCAAAGTTGACCTGGATGTATTGGTGGCTCCCATGACATCACTATAATGAACAAATCCATTGACTTCCAAACCTTGCACATGTCTATCATAAAAACATCTGTACTCCTTAAGTTTATCATCAAGATCCTCTAATAACTCCTTCAAATCAAAAGGAACATTGAAAATTTCCCTGATATAGCAAAACTTGGAAGAATTTCCAGTGATGTGTAAAAAATCAAAGAGCCTATCATCAGATGTCTCAATTATCTCCTCCTCATCCATTCCTTCCAGAGATAGCTTCCTCTTTGTCATTTTGACCAGAAAAATATTTATCCCTGAAAAAAAAAAGCAGAAAAGAACCAATATCCAATAAAACAAGATGATATCATGGAAAGAGGCCCCAACATTGATTTTCCAAGACAAAAAAATCAAAACAGGAGAATTTTTTTAGTTGACCGGTGAAACGCGAAAATTCAAGTGTGTAAGGCAAATGCCTGTGAAGGAATCGCGTTTCATCAGACACTAGCTTGAAGACAAAAATTATTCTAAAATGTGGCCGGTGAAACGCGATACTAAGAAAAATATCATCAACAGAGACATTGTCTCGCGTTTTACTTGTCAAAAATTGCAAATGAAGAAAAGAAACATGAACAATAAATAAATTATATGGAAACACACAAATTGATGATATAATCATTTTTTGAAAAGATATGCTGCATTTGAAAGATAGAAAGCACATAACATCTTTAATTGTTTAAGTGTTATAAAACATTCTTTCTATATTAATCAAATTTATTTTGTTAAAATGCTTGTAATAAAAAAAATTGTTACCTATATCAAAGATTGTTGAACTGCTCTCCACACAGGATGCAAGGACCTTGAAGGGAAGTCGAGACGAAATTTTGGCAGAGAAGAAGACAATGTCGGAGAAATGGGTTTGAAATGCTTTTATATCGACCGTTAAGCATGTGGTGATAGTTCCAACGAAAAAGTTTGTGTAATAATGGAAACACACGTGTGTGACTTAACACAACGTAATAAACTCCTCAGAAGACGTGTGCATTCTCTTTTTCCAAAAATACGTTTTATGTGTGTTAAATAACCCTTTTCCAAGTAAATAAAAAATTCCGATAAGCGAGGGTACGTCACACGTGTGTTATTAACACTTTGCGAAGAACGTTGAGTCCATGCAAATTCACCGCCTTCAGCTTTCATTGCATTTCATCGCTACTCCATCTTTGTTTTTGGTGTTCCTTCCAGTCTCCACGCATTTCCTTCCAATCTCCAAGCATTTCACTGCTTCCCCAACAAAGCAAACCTTCAAGCATATTGTCATCTTTAGGCTGAGATTGTGAAGAACAAGCTAAGAAGAAGGTATGGTTTTTGCATCTTGCTTTTCAATAACAAGCTCCATTCAATGCATTGTTTTGATATTTTTCCTTAATCCTTTATGTTATTATTAGCTCATGACCACTACAAAAGAATTTTTTCCACAGTGAAAGCATTCCTTAATATTGTGGATATTTAAGAAAATCTTAATGTGATCTGCATGAGCTATCTGAAATCCATGCTGCTGTAAATAATTACTTATCTGAGAATTCCATGCTCTCGGTGACTGTTTCTTTCCTCCCTAATTCTATGGATATTTTAAGTAATCTTAAAAGCTTTCCTTGGTCAATTTTTATGCTATTCATGAGCTGTCCGGTGAAACGCGAAAATAAGGTACTTCAAGCAGATTTCCTGGCTTAAATTCGCGTTTCACTGGACACAATGGACAACAAGTCCGGTGAAACGCGAAAAGAAGCAGCTGCAAGGAGGCGCCTTGCTTGACACTCGCGTTTCACTAGACAGCTCGAGAAAAATTCAGCTGATACGAGAAAACGCCATGCAGCATAGATAACTCTTGTCTGGGACTTGCGTTTTGCTTTACATGCTGGAGAAGAAGTAACATATGTTTTTTTGGCAGATGGCTAGGACTAAGGCAACAGCAAGAAAAGAGAAGATTGATCCTAGGGATTTAGCATCAAAGATTCATCAGTCTTCAAAGCCTCAGAAGCTCTCTAGAAAGTCAAAGCCAAGGAGAAGGTTTTCTCAAAATGTCAGGTGTCTAAGGGAGATTAGGAAGGCAGTAAATGCTCTTGACAATGCAATTCCAAAGTTGTCTTTTCAGAGGCTTGTCAGGGAAATTTGTGACAGATATAGTTTGGATAGTTTCAGATGGACAAGAACAGCTCTTAATTGTATACAAGAAGCAACAGAGGATTTTCTAATTGAGTTTTTCCAAGATGCCTACATTTGTGCTGCTCATGCTCATAGGCTCACACTCATGGACAAGGACATGGTAATTCTTAGGAGGCTAAGATATAGATTTTCAAAGGTCCTTGAGCCAATTCCCCTCACTGATATGAAGACATTTAATATCCTTAATGTGCCCCCAGCTAGAAGAAAGAAAGATGATTCTGGTGTCAGGGTTGAGGATGTCACCCATGAGAAGGATACAAGGCAACATGAAAAAGAGGAGAAGGCTAAAGAGGAACAAGCAGATAAATGGAGAGAGTATAGGAGGCAAAGGGTTGAAGAAAGGGAAATAGAGCAACTAGAGTCCTTTGAAAATGAGCTAGCCACCCTTCTTGAAGCAACTAATCCAAAAGGATTCAGTGTGTTTTGTTTCTTACCTGGTGACTTAGGCAAAAGAACTGAGGTTATCTCCTTTGATGCTGCATGTGTTCAGATTCTTAAGGATAAAAGAAGAGAAGTAAATGACAGTCTTATTCTTGCTGGCATAAGGTATGTCCATCCATAATTACTTATACTTTTTGATATTTTTTTAGCAATAAGATTTTTCTTGTTTATACTCACTATTTCTATGCCTTTTCTAGGTGTATAATGCATGAGTTTCCTTTGGATATACAACAAAAAATTGAGGTTTTTGATCCATCTATCTCATTCTTTATGAGGAATGAGCTTGATGCAAGTTTTATTGAGCACTGGCTCAATTTGATTGACTTCGATACTTTGGAGCTGCTTATAATTCCATATAATGAAAAGTAAGTGATTCAATATTCTATTAGAGTTTTTGAGATTTTATCCTACTAATTTGTTGAGATATGATTGCTTTTAGTTCTCATTGGAGCTTGATTGCAATAGACCTTGTGGATAAGCAATGCTTTTTAATCAACTCTATGAAAGGAAGCCATGGAAATGCTAAATTGTAAGTTATATTATCCAAGGGCTCCTTGATATTTCAATTCTTTTTTTTGTAAGTACTCTAAATTTCAACATATTTTATATACAGAGGTGCCAAAAGATTAATTGAAGAGCTAGAGAAAAGACCCCCTATGCCATCTGATTTGCTTGCAACAATGCAATATAGACAAGTTGCAGTAAGTTATTCATTAAAATAATTGAAACATGAGTTTGTTCTATGAACTACCATTCGTCCTCTTTATAGTTTTACTTTGTGTTGGTGGTTGCAGTGTCCCTATCAGGATGATAGCCATTCTTGTGGCTGGAGGGTGATTGCAAATGCTAGAAGAATGGTTAACTTTGTTTATCTTAATGATGATAAACATGTAAAGGTAATATGAAAGATGGTAAACTTTAAGATAGATATTAATTGCAAATAGTCCATTGATGATAAAAATATAGTCTATTGTAAGAACAATAATGAACTAAAACTCTTTTTTCTATAAATGTGTGACAGTTTTCGAAGGATTGCTATACATCTGAGCATATTTGGTACATCAGAGCAAAGCTCTTGAAGTATATGATAATCAATTGTATACAACCAACAACAGAGATTGGTGGGGATTTGCACCATGAAGGAGATGCGGTGCCTATAACCACAGAAGGCAAATCCACAGCTTCAACACCTTCTATACCCAAGACATCAAAGAAAGGCAAAAGGACTCCTAGAAAGGATAGTTCTCCAAAAAAGAAATAGCTTTGCCATATCGCCTTGTAGGCCTTCATATATAGAAATTTGCCCTTCAGCCCTTGTATATCTCATAGAGATGGCAGATAGACATCTGCTACAAAATTTGTACATGTATTTTATATTGATAGTAAAGATATCTTTTCTTGAATGTCATTGCAGTGTATTTTATTTTCTCTCCTTTTCGATATCTGCAAAAAATAAATTACAAATGTTTGTTAGTTAGAAAGTGAGATCTTGATATACATCTAAGTAGATATAATATGATGTGAAAACTTACTCGTTTCTTGTCAAGTTGGAATACAAAGGAGCATGATAGTTCAATGTCTTCATTTTGTAAATCCATCCTCACTTGATGTAGCGTACATGATTTTCTGATCTTTAAGATTGCAATAATATACTCGTTGAACCAAATATCAAGATCCACAATAGGATCCTTGCTGAAATCATTAAGATTCTGGTCTAAAGCAACTAGACTACTACCAACAAAATGCCATCGACTATAGTAAAAGCTAAGGATAAAATTTTGAGTAGCAATCATATATTTACAAGCTATAGAGTCTTGATCTATCTTACATATAATTTTTCCTTCTGTCCTTGTATCCCATCCTTCATCAACAAATTGTATGATATGATCATATGTTAGTCTCTTCACTGAAAGCATGGTTTTTGTTATTCTTATCTCCATATTAGAGAAGAAATCAATAAATATATTAATAGGCATAAATAAAGTAACTTTGCTTAGCCTACTTGAGATATTAGATTTTAGTGCTTTCTGGATCTCAGAAAATATCTTACATCTATAGCCCTCACTAGTAGCTGGACTTGGCAAAGGCCACTCAAAGCTTGAAAAATCTGGCAAAGGAAGGAGTTTTATTGATCCCCATTGGCAACACCGCATAGGAATAACATAAGAATGGTCATAAAAGAATATTCCATTCTCTGCAAGCTCTGTCTTCTTTCTACCTCTATACATTTCTTCTCCAATTGAACCATGTATAACATCAATAACATCAATAATAGATTCCACTGGTTGCCATTCCTCAAGATTAGAGGGATAGACATCTACAAGACAAACAAATATTATAATGGAAAAACCTAAACCATGTTTAAGAAAGGAAAAACTTTAAGAATCAAATTCTTACAATTTGGTCTATGCATTGGAAGCTTTGAAGATCCAGGTTTCAAACACAGCTCTCTATGCATGAACACATGTTGCACTAGTACCTCTTTGATACTATTCTTATTTGCTCCAAGCTTAAAATCTCGGATTCTGCCCTTCCAAGCAGAGATAAACGAGCTCTCATGTCTTTGCCTTTTTCCACGTTTTGCTTGTTGCATGGTGATCCAACTACCTTTGCTAATGATAGTAGGAATCCATCTTCCATCAGTTTGGAATGAGTTAAACACTGATATGGATGTGATTTGGGAGCTTGGACGCCTTGTTGAAGGTCGAATTTCTGTATCCATGGTAGAAGAGAGAGATACATGCACAAAGAGAGAGAGAGAGAGAGAGAGAGAGATAGAGAGAGAGAGAGAGAGAGAGAGGACTAGGCTATCATAACGGAGGGAAAAACAATAGAGGAATAAAAGAAACGAGGGAAAAAACTGAGCGCCATGCTTTTCACCAATTTGAATTTCGATTACATCAGTCATTATCATTAATCTAGAAACATCATTAAATAAAAGTAGCCGAGACTCTATGCCATTAATGCAAAATATGTCATAATCACGAATATAAGAGACTAAAAATACATAATAAAAATACAAATTCGTAATATTATCATATTTATATATTTTTGTAAAATGATTTTTTAATTTTTTTAAATTAGAAGTTCCGTTACGGAGGCTTTGCTCTTATTGGTCTAGAGCACTCTCTCTCCACATCCTAAAAGGCATTTTCGAGACCTCAAAACTCCCCTAATGATAAAGCTCATGTCCTACCACTGTGTCCAAAAGTTGGTCTGTGAAAGGGATAGGAAAGTGATCCTTCTTGGTCTTGGAATTCAACTTGCGGAAATCCACACATATACGAAGCTTGCCATTCTTCTTGGGTACAACCACGATGGGTGAAACCCATTCACTATTTGCCACTGGATAGATGAACTCGGCTTCCAGAAGCTTCAGCAGCTCTGCTTTCAGCAAGGTTGAATAATTTGGATTCATTCGCCTCTGTGGTTGTCGTACTAGCTTGGCATTAGGCTCCAAATCAATATGATGCTGACATATTGTGGGATCAATCCTCTTTAGGTCTTTGTAGGACCATGCAAACACGTCCAAATTCTCTTCCAACAAGTTGTACAAGGTTGACAACTCCTCTTCTGGTAGGCTACTACCCACCTTCAAGTGGCATTCAGTGCCATTTGCATCCACAAAGGTTAACTGCCTTTCACATTCTAGTTCATGGATGAAGGTCCCACGGACTGCTTCTAGGTACAAATCTGACTCCTTCAAGGGGGTGGTGTCCTCTTCTGATGTCCCACTAGACCCAAAGTCTTCTTGCAGTAAGGACTTAGGTTGCCCCTTGAAATGGTGAAATGGGATCAGCGCTGTCTCGATTTTGGTTTGAATGTTAATTACCTTAGAGCTTGAGGACTCCTCTTCAGAGGATGCATCCAGGAATGTTACAAAACAGGGGCTCTCAGAATTCTATTGTGGCCTTGGGACTAGTACTTGTTGACAAGGAGCATCATCATCATCCTTTCTTGACAAGTGTGGATGGGTGCGACAAGAACCACTGATAAAAGATAGCTTATTTTGCTTGATCCACTTCTTATATAGGCTCTGCCTATAGAAAGATCCATTTACCAATCCAAAGGGTACCATTGCTATTCGGTCCCACAGCATGGAGTCTTCTGTTTCTGAAGCTTCTGGAACTCCCTCCTCATCTATACCTTCTGTGGGTGGAGTGATTTCTTCTGTCTCGCTTTCAAAGTCTCCTTCTTCAGATTCATCATCATCCTCTTCAGACTCCAGCTTTGCCTCTGTAGGTGCTGTGTAAGAGAAGAACAGGTCCTCTGATTCACCTTCTGCCTCTGTCTCTAGCTCTGCTATGGCCATTAACAGGGAGAGCAGTACATCCATGCTTCTATCTCACTGTCAGAAGTGATTTCGGAAATCATTCTTGGTTCAGGCAGGAAGTATTCACCCATTGATAAGGACTTTGCATCTTGAGGAAGTTGGCTTACAGTACCTACTGTCAGGAACTGTGCCAATATTTTCTTGGGAAGGATCTGTTTGACAACATCTTCGTTTGTTGATGTTTCGTCTATAGCCTCATTGGGGGAGTCAGAAGATAATTCCAAAGAGGTGGATCCATGTCCTTTTTTAGCACCATATAACTTCAGCATCACTTTATTGGGTCCTCTACCCAAGGTCAAGGTTCCTTTGAACCAATCCGCTGGCTTCAAAAAGCCATGGTCTGCCCAGTAACAGGGGGTAGGATGTACCATAAGAGTTTGGCTTCACCACTAGATAGGTTAGCCAATAATCTTTTCCAGCAACTGTAGTCTTCACATATGGGAGAATGCCCAAAGGCTTGATTCTGCTCTGATCCGCCAGCCTGATGAAGCAAATCCTCTATAATTTGTTGTTGTTGTTGTTCTTGTAGTACCATCCTTGCTAACTCATTAGTTTGTAAATTTTGAAAATGGTCCCAAGTACCCAACTGCAAGAAACGAAGTTTCAATCCTTTTGGAATATCCAATGTCATATCTTTAAAATTCAAATGGGCACCTCGTGATGAGCCAATCAGATCCCAAAGTCATTGAAAACACGACACACAGAATGATATAATAGGGATGTTGAAAAAATCCCACTTTTACTCCAAAGGGGACATGGAGAACTTCAAATGTATTATAAACATGTTTATTGCCAAAAATTATAAACTTCAAATGTATGATAAACATGTTTATTGTCACCAAAAGTTATTGAAATTTCTTGAACATGCTATCAATAAGCTTTGATTGTGCTTGCTAAATTAGAACTAATAAAAGAATAAGAACATCAAGAATTCAACAATACTTCTACATTCAAACCATTAATTTTCACACTAATTGTGGTTACAATTCACTTTTGAGAACTTCATGTTGAGGCTTGAATGTACCAATGGTTTGCTTCTTGCATCCATTCACTTAGGATTTTTTTGATAATGAAATCTCTTCAAGTTGAACATCTTGTACGTACTTTCTTTATTACATTTCTTGGTCTTTGTGGCTTCCAACAGTTCTTGGATATGTGATCACACACATTACAATTGAAACACTTTTTCTATCCATGGGTATCTTTAGCAAATAATCGTCTTTGAGCATTTTGGAGATTAATGACCATCAAGGTTGGCTCTATCTTTTTTTCTTCTTGTTGAAAATATTTTCTTCCTTCTTCATTGAGAAGTTTTCCTTCAATTATTTGAGCAATCTAAATATCATCTACAAAAGTCTTAAGACTTTGAACTTAACCCTCTACGAAGATAATGCCTTAGTCTAGGCCATTAAATAAATAACTTCATGTTCTCTATAATTTTTATATCAAATCTCATCACAATTTTCTTCAAATGCACAACAAGTTGAGAAATTGTTTCATGCTCCTTTTGTTCACACTCATTAAGCTGTTGAAGAGCCCTTTTTGCTACATGTCATGAGAAAATCTCATCCTATAGCTAGCTTGAAAGAATTCCAATTATGTTTTACCTCATCAAGTTGTTGAATATACCATGTGGATGAAATTTCTTCAAAAAAAAATTGTACCTCATTGAAATTTTCTCATTCTTGCTAGCAATGATAATAATCTACGACATTTTTTAAGGGATCTAACCAAGATAATATGTCTACAGCTTGTAGAACAGAAAAAGATTCTAGGTGAACCTTCCTATATTAGTTTGAATAAGAAGAAGAAGAAGAAGAAGAAGAGGAGGAGGAGGAGGAGGAGGAGGAGGAGGAGGTGGTGGTATCTTGATTGGCTAACAAAGATAGAATGGCTTGATTAGTAGAAATTTGTTGGTTGGTTGTAGATAGTTTCTGCAATGCTACACTGTAAGATTGCAACAGGGAATCTAGGCTAGAAGTTTGTACAAAGGAAAATTCATAAGAAATCATAATTTCATCTCTCAAATTACCAAACATGATGAGTGATGCCTATTATCTCCACCAATAACTATGTATAAAATTCAAATCCAACAAGCTCTTGACAACACACATTATATTGGCTTAGAAAGGGAAAAGATCAATTACTGGAAAAAGAAAGATACTTCAAATAGAGCTTCAACTCTCACCTTTCCCTCACTCCCTTCTTTAGCTAATCCATGCTTAAATACATGAGTTAGTTACTAACAACCAAGAAGTGGTTGGTTTGTTGGGGTACTTAGTTTGTTGATTCACTAAACCAACCCCCATAACAAACTTTTGAAATTTCCTATTGTATGCCAAAGTTAGGGCCCGCCACAAAGGCCTTTTAATGAATTTTAATAAAAAGAGAGAAAGAAGGCTCCTTTTGATATTTCTACATATGAAGGAGTACTTGAGAAAGTGTGGAATCTCTTTTTTAATTCTCGCAAATCATAATTATAAACACTTTGTAACTTTACATATATAAGCCTTGGCTAAAATTATATTATCTAGAAGCACAAGTCTACTAAACCATTTACATCTCTGAGGCACACATGTTCCTTGCAAGTATTGTGGTAACCGAGCTATTGCAAAAGATGGTCATGCATAAAGTTGTCTACATCATGAGTTTAAATTGCGGGGGGGGGGGGGGGGGTTGAATCCAAACACATGATATGTACTGAGGGGATTGTAGATGGGCCATAGCCATTAGGAACAATTATGTTCTATTCTATACTTTTTATGCATGAATAAAGGGAGAGTCTCTCTATAACAAGTCTAGATAGGAACTCACTTTTCACCTACTACATTTAACTAGGGAAAACTATTTAGGTGTGATTGGAGATACTAAAAGCACCTTCCAAAACCACTAGTTGTAATGCCCTTATAAAGGCATGCCATCTTCATAAATAGAGTGTTCATTTCTATTTTGTAATTGAACTCTTCTCCTATTGTGTTGTCACTTATCTCCATCCCTCTTTCAATATTTTAAGACCAAACTCATTCATATAAGATAGCAGCATAATGGTGGTGCCCCAAGAGGAATACCAAGGAAAAGGGAATTCTCTTGCAAGAAAATCTATCTTGTAACATCAACAAGCTTGCTTATCATGTTTCACATGATCACAATGAAGAAAAGAACACCAGGCACAACAAATCTTCATGCAGCATCATGTAGATCTCCCACGGATTTAATAGAATCAACCATATTCTTCAATATCTTCATAAAATCCATCAATAGAACAAAGAAAGCAAAGGAATACACCATCTTTGAATGGAAATACATCACATAGTATTCATCTTCAATATCTTCATAGTCTTCTCTCTCAATCTCTCATATACAATCACTCTGTTTCAGTAGAATTGGCTATCTCTGACTCTCTCTCTCTCTCACTCCATCAATAATACATCATATCCTCACTACAATCTCTCAAAATCACACTCAATAATCCTTCTTAGGTCGTGGATACCTCTCCCAAGAGGTATGTCTGATATGAAGAGTCACCAGAGCCACTACAATGTCTTTTCATAGCTCACTACTGTCACTTCACTATAGTCTTCACTTGAGTCTTCAGCAGCTACTTCTTTCAGCTCTTTTGCACTCGTATTCACCTCTTTCCAAGGCTAGAAAACTTTCCCAAGATACACTCTCATCCATCAGAACACATACAGAAGCATACAGAACAGTTACAAAACAGTACCAGAACAGCTACAGTACAGAACAGAACAGAACAGAGACAGAAGCTCTACAGAAGACCTATAGAAGGTTACAGAAGGTCATCAAAACCACATAACTCATACTTAAACCATTCCAAACTCTCACAAACCATTCAATAAACTTTCACAAGATCTCAATCTTCATCAATCAATACTCCATCCCTCCTTACAAAAGATAATCAGAACAAAACATACCAAAACAAAAGGTATACAGAACCTATCAGAACATCACAGAACCACCAATAAACATCATGATCTTCCAAAACCCAATCAATATCATCCAAAACACTCTCAAACCACTTCCAAACTAATCAATCATCTCATAAAATCAACCATTCAGCTCTCAAAAACAACAAAAATTAGCCAAAAAACAAGTCATTTCAACACTCAACATATCCCCACACTTAATAAGGAAGCGTCCTCGAGACCCAGGAAAAAGGGAATACAAGTGCATTTAAAAGCGCAACTTTGATTGTCAATATCTCTTCAAAAAGAATCCATCCACCATGACCTCAACTTATAACCTGTTTCTGATATAAAAATACAAAGAAAGGAAAACCCTTTATACATTAATACTTCTGATTGAACTAAAAATCTCAACAAATTTATAAAGGATATAAGAGTTTTCTTCTTCTTCATTAGCATCAGCTGCAACTCTCCATCCACGACCCCATCACCACAGTTCTCCAAAATGTAGCTCGCACACGAAATCCAATCCAATAGGAAACCACCACTTTCGTTTTACATAAATGAACTCACAACACAAACACTACACACAACCATCGGAATGACTCCTTCAAAAAGAGAGATTTTCATTAAAAAACATCCACCATACATTGGAAAGGTATCAATGAAGATGATCCCTCTTGAAAGATTGATGTTGTCGCAAATGATCCATAGACAAGGATTCATCTACAAAGTTTTTGGGAGGATTTTGAAAAAACTGGAGACAACACATCCTTTCCAACAGGACTAGGTATCTGCTAGGCAAACAGAGGGCATGAAAATACAATATATCCAGCTGTTGGGAATCAATGCTTACATTGACATTCATACACAACTTTGGAATAGGCTTAGAATCATTATGAGAGTGCCTATGCATATAGGCCAGGTACCAAGCAAAGTGAGCAGTTAATCTCACTGAAGGATCTGCAGACTGTGAATACTGCTGAGCAAAATGAACATAGTTCTGATAAGCTTGACTGGAATCTGTCCATTCTCCTGGAATTACTGGCCAATTGATCTGAGGGCCTGTAAGGCAATCATCCGAACTCCATCCCCGTCTTCTAGAAATCTGATTATCAAACCCGTCACAGTCACTAACCAACTGAGGTGGTTGAGATATAGAAGTGTTAGGAGAAGGTAATGGAATAAGGAAAAGTGGATGAAGTGAGGGATAGGAAAAATCATAAAAGAAAGAAAAGGTTAAAGAAGGAGTGGCAGAAATTTGGAGGGAATCACTAAGGAAGGGTGTTAACTGATAAATAGGAAATGTGGAGGGTACATTAATGGATGGAGAAGGACAGGGTGGAGAAGGGAAAAATACCCTATCCTCAATAAAGGAACAGTAAGTAAAAATGGGAATGTGAGGGAAAGATGAAGGTTGAAAAAGAAGGGGGAAAATAGTTGTGGAATTAGATGGATAAAGGGAAAGATATATAGCATATCGGTGAGCCATTTGTTGGTAATAGAGGAGGGTAGGAACAGAAGGTCCTAAGAGAGATCGTCGATGATAGGCATCAAAGAAGGTAGCATCAAATGGATTATGTGTTGAAAGATAGGCTAAGAGATCCATCCTCAGTTGATTAGTACTCTGGGCAAAGGTAGGAGCTGTGTTTTGTCTTTGATTGAGGACCACAGAATCAATCATGGGATGCCACGAATTATCATGACAATCAACCACTTTGGAGGAATAACTCTGGAGCATGTCAGCTATGCGCAACTCCAAATGGTTGACATACAAAACAGCTTGTAAGACCACATCCCCCACATACCATGCCATATCCACCTCATCTGGAATTAACAAGTCCCCTCGTAGATACATGTATGACATCAACATGGTATCTGGCGTGACAGAATCTTCAAACACCATTCTTACTACCTCTGTCAACAACTTAGCAGACCAAGCCCCACTCCATCCATCCTCTCGAAGAGGTAAATCCATCGTGGAAAGCTTCATGTAGAAGACCAACTTCTGTAAGTGGTAGTGGACAAAGAAAGAATGGTCGTGGGAGACATATTCCTGAAACTGCTCAAATGTAGACCATAACAAATCCATTCTGGACTGCAATCTTTCCACTTTATCTTGGAATAGAGGGCACAAAGTAGCCTGTCTCTGAAGAGCAGCCAAGTCCTGCTGTGAAAGAGAAGGAATCAATGGAACATTAGGGCTTGGAGGAACAGAGCGGGACTTGGCCAGTTGATCTTGTAACTGCTGGATTTGGGAGGCTTGGGATGTCACTGTGTCATTAGCAATCTGTAAAGCTGAAAGTTTGTCATCTAAGATAGCTTGGAACTCCTGTGCTTCTCTGGACATCCTCTCCTTCTCCTCTGAAAGGCTAGTAACCTAGGATTGAGCCTCTAGTAACTGGATCTTCAAAGAAGAGATCTCATCACTTTGGGTGGCAACCAGTTGGGTTTGCTGTTCCATTTGCTTAAATAAATCTACTAGGGTATCCCTAGCAGAAGCTAACTCAGATGTTGCCTTATGCAACTGGTCCTTAGACTGCATGAGTTCTTCATAAAAAGAGGCGTACAGTTGTTGAACACAGGCTGTCACTGACAATTCAATGGAACTTTGAATATCTTTACAGAGGAAAGGAATTGCATCTCCTGAGACTAGACTGTTTAGGGAGGGAACTGAGATCTCCAATGATCCTTCGCGATGGGCTCTGAATAGGTTATTACAAGTGAGATACCCAGGGAGATCACTGCCAGAGGTAGCAGGAATGGGCACTGAAGGAAGAAGTGAAGGAGCTTTATCCGCTACCCTCTTCAAGCGTTTGCGTTGTATGACCAGGGGAGGCGGAGAATCATCATCCTCTATGTCAATAGGTTCTGACTCATCTGAAGGTGGAGGAGGAGGTACTGGATCTGATGGAGGAGGTGGAGGCATAGTCTTCTGTAAACCTGAATAGGTCAAGAAGGCAGACAAATATGATCCATATGTGACATTGGTAACATTACCCTTGGTGACTTTGACGAAATGCTGATCCATTTTAGTGAGGAGGTAAGTGCTCCAATCAATAGCAACTCCTTTCAACACCATCCTGGAAGCTGTGAAAAGCTCTTTGGACAAGTACTGGGATGGCGTTTTGGCAGGCATAAACCTGTCCTGGAGAAACTGACAGATCGTCTTCCATACGGGATCAGTGATCATAGAAAAGGAAACTCCTGAAGAGTTGATCACCTTCTTAACATCGAGGATTTCCCTGGTCTGCTTTTGCAACACCTTCAGAATCTCTTCATTAGAGAAAAGCTGACGAGTGGTAACAAAAGGTTCACCTTTGGAGGGTAGAGACAGAGCCTTCCCTAAACCTTGAGGTGTCAAAGTCATAGAAATTCCCTGGACTAGTCCTGTCTTCTTGCTGTAGGAGGCCAGAAACGCATCACATAACGACGGATCCTCTGGAAGCAATGGAAAAGAAGTAGCCACAAAAGCAGCGAGTCCCGCCTTCGTGAGCGGCTCAAAAGTAAGTAGGGAAGAGTAATCTCTACTAACTAGTGGGACGTACTGGATAGGGGGAGGAGCATGAGAAGGCGCCATTCAGATAGTTACACACACACCATAAACACAGACAATCAAGGAGAATGCCTGCAAAGCAACAGACAAAAAACCAAGGATAAGAGAACAACCAAACAAGAAAACGTGACGCGACCAACTAACCCCAAGCAATCCACAGCCTAGAAAAAAAATCGACATGACCTTGAGACAAATGCGACCGAAAGCTTCATGCGATGCATCAGACAAACATCCAGAACCCCGTATCAGGCAAGAAAAGAAAAAATTGCATACCGTACCCTTAACCGTAACAAAGACAGTAAACCAAAACAATACCACATCCGACACATATCAAGACTACATCGGTGATAAACCAGGACTGGACCAGGAAAATAACTCTAATGACTGCGCATACCCATCCCACGAAACGGGTTCATTAAAAAGGGAATTAAGTGCAGTGAGGGGGGATTAATTTAATGAAGGGTTTATTTTAATAAATTATTAAGAATGGGTGAATTTTTATTAGGTGATAAACCTTAGCAAGAAAACGACGGTTTCTTCTTATAAATTTAATTACCAATTATTAGGTTAAAACGGTGCTTTAAGTCAAATCCCGGACTACGACACCCAGACTGACTCTCTAAATGCAAGTTCATTGATTACAAATTAAGGTGATGTGGAGCGCTTTTTTGCCAGCGCGTGCTCATGTGACGGCTGGTTCATTGTAATTAAAAAATTTAAAGTGCCTCTGTAGCGTATGTAGCGCGTGCTAAGTGAACGGCGGGTTTATTTTAATTAAAAAGTATGTGTGTGTTTTTAGCGCGAATGTGCGTGGAAACTGTGGGTGAATAAAGAGTTCATTTTAACAATTAATTTGTGATTAAGGGAAAAATGAAAATAAATAAAGCACATAAAATAAATACCTGGAAGGGGTGTGTATGTAATGTAGGAATGCGCACGGAAGAGTCTCCCAAAAGAAGTGAATCCAGTAAAAGAAAAGTAAAGACCACTGACGAAACAACAAAGACAACACCTTAGTGGAATTGTTGATTTTTTTTTATTTTTTTTAAATTTTTTATAATTTGTGATTAGTTATGGTTGGTTTGTATTTGTGAGGTTATTATGTTTTGTGAATGCGTTTTGTTGGTTTTTGTTTTTGTTTATTTGGTGTGTTGGTTGTTTGTTTGTTTTTTTAATAATAATAATAATAATAATAATAATAATAAAATCAAGATATATAACACATGAAGATGTGATGAAGGGAAAAAATGAAAATGCAACCATGGAGAAAATATCCACAATTGAGTGTATAAAAATAAAATAGAGAGTTTCTGTTTTTTTTTTTTACAATAGGGGTACCATGTAGGATAATATTTTAAAGTGAAAAATAAATGGAAAATGATCAAGGGAGGTGAGGGGAATTTTGGAGAATTTTTTAGAAGTTTTTAGAAATTTTCTACTATTTTTAAATGAATTTTTGACATTTGTTGATAATTTGGGGGATAAATTGGGAAATATGTAATTTTCAAAAAATTTTAGGGGTGGTAATTTCCAACTGACAAATTTCCAAAAATTGGCAAAAAGTGAAGGGAATTTTTAGAAATTTTTTTGAATTTTTATGATGTGGAAATTGTTTAATAAATTAATTAAATCAGGAAAATCAGCTTAATTGGGTAAGTAAGTTGAAAGTGAGTCAGCTAAGTCAATGTAGGCTAGATAAGTCATGTAAGTCAAATCTGGTCTAGTCAGGTTAGTCAGAAGGAAGAGGGGTTAGTTAACCTAAGGAGGGTTAGGGTTAGGGTTAGGGTGAGGATTAGGGTTAGGGTTAGGGTTAGTTAACCTAACTAGGGTTAATTAGGGTGGGGTAGGTTAGGTTAGTTAACCTAACTAGGGTTAATGTATCCAACTGTAACTAACTTAGCTAGGGTTAGTTAAACTAAGCTAAAGTTAGGTAAACTAACCTAAGGTTAGGGAAACTAACCTCAGAGGCAGTTAGGGAGGAGGAGGAGGTGGAAGAGGAGGAGGGCGGCGGCGTTCGTCGTCGCGGGTGACATCGGCGGCGTTCAGCGGCCATCCGGCTGGCAGACGACACTGGCGAGGGGCGGCGTCAGCCTACGGACGACGGGCGAGGGGCGACGTCAGCCTATGGATGACGGGCGAGGGGCGGGCGGTCGGCGGCGATCCGGCCTGCGGACGACACTGGCGGCGATCCGGCCTGCAGGCGACGCTGGCGAGGGGCCCAGTGGTGGCGCGGGCAGGAGGAGAAGGAGCGGGAGGTTGATGAGGAGGAAAAAGGGGGAGGAGGCGGCGGCATAGGCGCTGGGAGGAGGCGCTGAGGCAGGAGGAGAAGGAGCGGGAGAAGGGAGGCAGGAGGAAAAAGGGGGAGGAGGCGACGGCGTAGGCGCTGAGGCAGGAGGAGAAGGAGCGGGAGAAGGGAGAAGGGAGGGGATGGAGGGGAGAGGGAGGGGATGAAGGGGGCAGAAGGAGGGAGAGGAGGAGGAGGGAGGGAGCGTGGGAGAAGGAGGGGAGAGAAAAAAAGAAGAGAAAGAGAGAGGGGGGGGGGGGGGGCAGTTGAAGTGGGGGGTCCGGTGGGGGAAGGAGAGGGGAAGAGGTTAATGGGCAGGGTATAGGGAGGGGTACCCAAGGGGAAGGGTAGGGGGAGGGGTTAATGGGCAGGGGCCCATGCAAGGGGCGTACCCCCTCGTCCCGTGCGCGTGCGCGGGGCGAGGGTAAAAAAATTTACCGTGATGGGATTGAATGGAAGCCTGGATAGGAGGACGACACACTCGGATGCGACCGGGACGCGTTAAGACGCATAAAATCGAAAAAGGGCGCGTTCACGCGCAAAACGGACGCTCGAAAACACATTAAAATAACGAAAAATTAATAACTCCCAATCCGGACGTCAAAACGAAAGAGTGTAAAAACAAAAATTGGGCAGGATGACAGGGGGAAAACAAGGAAAATATGTGACGGACGTTCCGGGAAGGGTAAAGGGCGGTCACGTGCAAAAAACACAAAAAAGGAACCAAAAAACGCAATTAAAAATTAATATCGGAAGATCCGTGCATCGGAACGTGGTGCAGAAAAAAGGAAAACTGTGCAGAAAGACGTGCCCGACAATGCTATCACATCAAAACAGAGTTCCGACTGAGGTAAGATGCGTTCACGTGGGAAAAACCCAAAAAACAAACCTGAAAATGGGATCGGAAATTAATATCGGACAAACAGTTCGTCGGAATGTCAGGCAGTAAGAAGAAAAAAATGTCTGCATGAAGGAATGGCACAGGATTGTCACGTTAAACCGCAGTTCCGGTGGAAATAAGAGGGGTGTACATGTGAAAAACTCCAAAAATACGCCCGAAAACTCATTTAAAATTTAATAAGTAAAAATCCGAAAGGCGAAAGAGGGGAGAGGAAAAAGGAAAAAGGTGAGGGAAGACACAAGGGACACGGCTGTCAAATCAAATTGGAATTCCGATGCAAACAGGGCAGGTTCACATGGAAAAATGTCAAAAATACGCACGAAAAAGGTGTAAAAAACCGAAAAATTAATAATGGACAAACAGTGTATCGGAATGACGCGGAGGAAAAAGGAAAAATATCAGGGGAAAAGTGGATTGCAGGGCTATGACATCAGATCATGGTTCCGGAGCAAGCAAAGCATGTTCACATGGAAAACCGGCTAATTTGCGCAAAATATTTCAAAAATTAATAACTCGAAAACCGTGCAGCGAAACAGGGGTAGGTAAAAAGGAAAAATGGTCAGTTCAAAGGGAGGAATAGGGCTATAAGGTTGGATTGGGACTTTGGTGAACGTAGGGTGCATTCACATGACAGGACCTCAAAATCAGGGAAGTAAGGAAAACTACAAGGGAATAGCCCCAAGGGTGGGTGGAAAAGGAACGGTCGGGTGGGAAGGGACCGCATCAGGGTAACAACAAATCATGGCATACATGCATGAATAGGTTAAGGCATATGCAGAGGGGTATACAATGTAGACGCGTAGGGACGCGTCCCCACACTTAAGACCTTAACGGATAGGGTTAACCGAGCAACAGGGACTTAGGACCACGCCACAGACCATCCACTAACGTCCCCACACTTAAAACATGACCGTCACGAAGAAACCAACGTGGGAGGGTTAGAAAAACTTGGCCCATTTTGTCAAGAAGCAAGGTTAAGTGTCGATGGCATGGCCAGTGTTGTTGTCGGCGCTGGAGGGACCAAAAAATCTTCTCGGCACACGTCCGTCATGGAAGGGACCACGCGGCAGCACCCAGGGAGGTAGCTGATGGAAGGAATCGCAGGAAATGCATTGTCGATGATGAGAGATACTACACTCAACTCGCAATCACTCAAATGGAATGAAAGAACAGTCACTCGCCCCATGACTAATATCACTCGAGGAAGAATGATTGAAACCCATATCACATACCCGGTTTAGAAATCGACAGGGGAATGGTGCAGAGGGAGTATGCCAGGGTGCACAATTGATGGTGCATTAGTGCGTCCAACCCGTCCGGCATACGTGCAAGGAGGAAGGCAAGGGAGCCTTACAGTGCAATGTACAGAACAGGGTGATGTGTCTTGTGTTGACGGTAGAGACCCATCCCATGGGTGCACAGGGAAACTGAAACATACCTGACTCCAAGTGTCATAACGTCCCTCAATCTCACCTCTCGGTAATTGATTGAAGAAACTCCAGTCACACTCAACCCACCCTCTGTCTCATGCTCTGTTGATAAATACAGAAGGGCAGCCTTTTCCTGAAACCCGTTGATGTAATCCTCACGGTCACTTGTGCAAAGGTTGTATGCCTTGTGCGCATTTGATGGTGCAACTGTGCATCCCGCCCTGTGCCGGCATATGGTGCGAGAAGGAAAGCTAGGGAGCCTTATGGTGCAGTGCACAGAAACGAATCGTGCTTTGTGCATTGAGAGGCCCATCTTTTGCGTGCAACACTGCAGTCACACTACTCACCTCTCATTTGATTTGAAGGGAAAAAACTGGTCTGTCGCCCCACCCTCTGTCTCACTCGTTGTTGATAGTTACAGAGGCAACCCATACTCACGTCCCCATCCGGTTAGGATGAGAGCTCACGTCACTCAAGGGGTTTGTCGATGAAGATCACGTCATTAGTTGTTGAAGAGGTGTACCCAGGGAGGTAGCCATCAAATCGAACATTGTGTTGGATAGGAACATGTCGTCTGCGAGAGGACAGGTAGACACTCTGTAGAGAGACCCAGGACACAGCGTACCAAGGGAGGTAGCTTCGGAATTGGATCCTAAGGATATCAATCAATGAATCCATTTTCTGGACTGCTGGGTGTTGCCACCTTTTCCACAGCCAGCTTCTCGCCCAAGGGTGTTTACTACCTTTTCTTGGAACGAGGCCTGCTATGACAGGGAATTGCTTCCTTTTCTCTCATAACAGATTTGTTTTTTTTTTCTCTCTTTTTCTTTTTCTTGTTTTCCCCTATTCCCGAGGGTGTTTCAACCTTTTCTCAAAGAATAGGTCGGCATGACAGGGACCTAAGTCCTTTTCTCCCATGACCGATATGTATATTTTTTTTTTCTTCGTTTTTTCGAATTGAGCAAGGGAATGGTAGAACTACCATTTGTCATAACCAACCTCGCCACTGATGCTGGTGGAAAATAGAGGATAAGAGATCAAGGCTAGAAGGTGCAGTTGAGGGGACAGAGGGTTGCGTCCATTTCATCAGGAATGACTGAAGAATGGCTATTAGAAGTAGCATCATAAGAAGTACAGTGCCGCGCCAACGAGGGAAAGGATCAAGTGTCCGTAATTGTCAAGATCCCCAAGGAGGGAAGTACTTCTTCAGGCGATATCCATTGATCAGAAAAGGATCATCAGAGGCATCAATGGTCTGCACTTGGACAGAGCCATTAGGGTTGATGGCAAGTACCTTATAGGGGCCCATCCACCGCTGTTGGAGCTTGCCAGGAAACTTGCCAAATCGTGAATCATAGGCTAGGACCAAATCACCTTCTTTGAACTCCTTGTGCTTGATGAAGCTATCATGGTAAGCCTTGCGTCGAGCTTGCGTGGCTTCCATGCACTGTAGAGCCATCCTACGAATTTCGTCCAAACATTCCAAGTGCAGGAGACGGCGTTGCAGTGAATCATCGTCCCCCAAACGCTCTTTGATAGCTACTCTCAAAGAGGGTAATTCCACTTTATGGGAGGTTCTATACGCCCAGAGGGCCTCTGTAAGTCGATCATCCCAATCACGACGATGTGCGGCAATCGTTCTTGTCAGAATCGAGCAGAGGATGCAATTGGTGACTTCGACTTGGCCGTTGGCTCTAGGGTAATAAAGAGTGGACTTGCGATGGCAGATCTTATACAAGTCTGTCAACTCTTCCATGACTTTGTTAAGGAAATGAGTGCCTCTGTCACTTACCAGCTCTAAGGGACTGCCAAAACGGGTCATGATATTCTCGTACATGAACAAGGCCACGCTGTTACCATCCTCCCGCTTTAGGGCTTTAGCTTCACACCACTTTGTAACATAATCCGTACATACAAGGATGTATCTGTTCTGCTTCCTTCTGGTAGGAGGGTCGATTGGGCCTACGAAGTCAATACCCCACTTCTCAAACGGCTTCAGGGAAAGGATAGCTTGCAGTGGCATGGCACTTGTCTTCGTGGGTTTCCCCATTCTTTGACAAGAATCACATCTTTTACAGCAATCATAGGCATCTTTGTGAATTGTAGGCCACCAATATCCTGCTAGCATAGCCTTCCTGGCTGTAGCTTCTCCTGCAAAGTGACCTCCACATGGCTCGTCATGGCAAGCCTTCAAAAAAATCCCAATTTCATTTCCTGCAACACATCTTCGGAGCACTTCATCTTTGCCTTTCTTGTACAGTGCACCGCCTAACAAGGTGTAGGGGGCTGATTCTAGTATAAGCTTCTTCCTCTCCCGACTAGAAATGCCAGGAGAATACTGTTGGGTTGCCAGCAGATTGGCAATGTCTGCATACCAGGGAGTTACAGTTTCTACCAAGAATAGGGAAGCATCAGGGAGGTCTGGATCATCCTGCTCCTCGTCTGCAGTTTGTGGGATACGCGACAGATGATCAGCCAAAACATGGGAACGACCAGGCTTAGTAATCACCTCAAAGTCGAACTCCTGGAATAAAAGGAGCCATCTCATCATTCGTCCTTTCACATCTGCTTTGTTCATCAAGAAGGATAGGGCCTCATGATCCACATAAAATTTAAAGTGGGTGGATAGGAGGTAATGGCGAAACTTTTCCAGGGCAAACACCATTGCCAAGCACTCCAGCTCTGTCACTGTATAGTTCCGTTCACTATCAGTGACTTTTCGGCTTGCATAATAGATCGGTTGATCCAACTTCGAGGAGCCCTTTTGGCAGAGGACAGCACCTAAGCCTTCAATTGATGCATCAGTGTGCACGTGAAACTCTTTCGTCCAATTAGGAGGTTGCAGAATGGGTGCCTCAATCAGACACTGCTTCAAAGTGTAGAAAGCTTTGTCACATTCTTCCGTCCAAGTAAACTCTGCATCTTTCCTCAGAAGCTTGTGCAAGGAGTTGCCTTTGTCGCAAAATGGGCTATGAACCTTCTGTAGTAACCCACATGGCCTAAGAATCCCCTCAACTGTTTGAGGTTGGTGGGTGCTGTCAAAACTGCAATCTTTTCGATCTTTGTAGGGTCTGTTGATATCCCTTGTGCAGAGACAATGTGGCCCAACAAAACTCTAGAAGAGACCCCAAAGATGCATTTGTCGGGGTTGAGGGAAATCCCATACTCCCGGCATCGGTCAAAGCATTGTTCCAAGTGCTCCCAGTGTTCACGGATCAAACTATAGACACAGAAGTCATCCAAATATACCTCAATAAAGTTGTGCAGATGATTTTGAAATGCAGCCATCATGACTCGCTGGAAAGTAGCAGGGGCATTGCAGAGCCCAAATGGCATCACTCGGTAAGCGTAGGTCCCCCATTCTGTGGTGAAGGTTGTTTTGGATTGGTCTTCTTCTGCGATCTGCACTTGGTTGTATCCGCTGAATCCATCCAAAAGGGAATAAAGCTCATGTCCTGCCACTGTGTCCAACAGTTGGTCTGTAAAAGGGATAGGAAAGTGATCCTTCTTTGTCTTGGAATTAAGCTTTCGGAAATCCACACATATTCGCAATTTTCCATTCTTCTTGGGTACAACCACGATGGGTGAAACCCATTCACTATTTGCCACTGGATAGATGAACTCGGCTTCCAGAAGCTTCAGCAGCTCCGCTTTCACCAATGTGGAATAATTCGGGTTCATTCGCCTCTGTCGTTGCCGTACTGGCTTGGCATCAGGCTCCAAGTCAATATGATGTTGACATATTGTGGGATCAATCCCCTTTAGGTCTTTGTAGGACCATGCAAACACGTCCAATTTTTCTTTCAACAAGTTGTACAAGGTTGACAACTCCTCTTCTGGGAGACTGCTACCCACCTTCAAGTGGCGTTCAGTGCCTTCTGCATCCACAAAAGTTAACTTTCTTTCACCTTCTACTTCACAGATGAAGGTTCCACGGACTGCTTCGGGATAAAGATCCGACTCCTTCAAGAGAGTGGTGTCCTCTTCTAATGTCCCACGAGAACCAATTTCTTCTTTTGGTGGAGACTTAGGTTGCTCCTTGAGATGTTGAAATGGGATTAGAGCTGTTTCGGGTTTGGTTTCAAAATTAATTATCTCTTGCCTTGAAGACTCCTCTTCTGAAGATGACACATCCAGGAACGTCACATAACAGGGACCCTCTGATACCTGTTGGGTTGGTGGGATTGGTGCTTGTTGGCACGGTGCATCATCATCATCTTTCTTCAGCAAGGATGGGTTAGGACGGCATGAGCTACTGCTAAAAGACGGCTTGTTCTTCTTAACCCACGTCTTATAAGAATTTTGCATATGAGAAGATCCATTTACTAGACCAAATGGTGCCATCACCATTCTGTCCCATAGCATTGAGCTCGTCTGCTTCTGAAGCTTCTGGAACTTCTTCCTCAAATGTATCCTCTTCAGGTGGGATAGATTCTTCTGGCTCACTTTCATCACCTTCTTCGTCCATATCATATTCATCCTCTTCTGTCTCTGTCTCTGCTTCTGTTTCTGTCTCTGCTTCTGCTTCTGTCTCTGCTTCTGTCTCTACTTCTGTCTCTGTAGGTGCTCTGTAACAGAAGAACAGATTCTCTGTTTCCTCTTCTGCCTCTGTCTCTGTCTCTGTTATGGCCATGTAACAGGGAGAGCAGTACATCCATGCTTCTATCTCACTGTCAGAAGTGATTTCAGAAGTCATTCCTGGTTCAGGCAGGAAGTATTCACCCATTGATAATGGCTTTGCATCTTTTGGAAGTCGGCTTACAGTATCCACTGTTAAGGAATGTGCCACTGTTTTCTTGGGAAGGATCTGTTTGACAACATCTTCGTCTGCTGATGTTCCATATGAAGCCTCATTAGGGGAGTCAGAAGATAATTCCAAGGAGGTGGATCCATGTCCTTTTTGAGAACCATATAGCTTCAACACCACTTTATTGGGTCCTCTACCCAAGGTCAAGGTTCCTTTAAACCAATCCATCCTTGCTCGGGCTTCAAAAAGCCATGGTCTGCCCAGTAACAGAGGATAGGATGTACCATAAGAGTTTGGCTTCACCACCAAATAGGTTAGCCAATAATCTTTTCCAGCCACTGTAGTCTTCACATATGGGAGAATGCCCAAAGGCTTGATTCTACTCTGATCGGCCAGTCTGATGAGCCATTGGGTTGGTTGCACACCTTGTAAGCCTAGATCCTTCATTGTAACATCCGTCATAATGTTTACTGATGAACCACCATCAATCAGTGCATTTGAAATAAAGCAGCCTTCTATCCACACACCAGTCTCTGGGGTACCCGAATCTAGAAAAGTGTTAGCCACATCCACTTCTTTGACAGGCTCTGGAGCCTTGTTAAACTTTGTCACTGTTGAGGGAGCAATCCTTAAACCACGTCTTTTTGTCAGTATACTTTTGAATCTTTTCTGGCAACTGGGAGACAACATCAATAATTGTCAGAATGTGAGGTTTGGTTTAAAGGTATCTAGATCTCTGACTAGATCGTATTCCTTAATAGGATCCACTGGATTCTCTAACCGGTTAGGGAATGGGGCAACACCCATTTTCATTTTCCCTCTTTCTTCCAACAGAGGCATCATGGGAACTTCTTCTGCCACTTGTGGCACTTCCGCCTCTTCCTCTATCTCCTGGACCTCTGGTCCTGTCTCTGTAACTGTCTCTGTAACTCTCTGTGGCACTGTAGTGCTCTGTACGGCACTGTTAGGCTCTGTTCTGTTCTGTTCTTCTGGTGGAAGATTGAACTTCACTGTTCTGGCTGGAGGGTTATTTTCTTTCTGGATAGGTGGTTCCTTCTGCTTTGCACGCGTGATGGCAGCAACTTCCAATTCCACTAAATTGGAGGTAGGCTCTTGAGCCTTGGCCGGACTATCAGTAGCACTGTTTTTCAATGGGACTGGGCTTGGATAGTCTTTTGCAGTGTGGCCTTCTCCTTTGCATCGACTACATAAGGGCTTGTAATCCACTGACCTTCTAGGATTTGGACAATTTGGTGAAATGTGTCCCTTTTCTCCTCATCTGTAACACTCCACTTCTGTTCTCTGACCACCGCCAGACTGTCTTCCTCTGTAACTTTGAGAAGGAAATCTTCTGGGTCCGAAATTAGGACCAAACTCTCTAGGCTTGGGTCTAATATCCTGTGTTGTCATTTTGGATTCTAGCAAGTTGAATCTTGCATCTTCTTCCTTCCTTCTCCTATCATGCATCTCCTTCAGAGAGCAAATGTCCTCTGTATGGTTCTTGCGCAAACAGTAGGAACAGAAGGCCCCAGGAATGGTTGGTTTGCCTGTACATTCAGTGGCTAAATGGCTTGCTTGATGACACTTACCACACCAAGTATTTGACCGCATCACATCTCTTCTTGCTCCTGCAATGTTGGATATGCTCGCGGTATTCACTTTCAGCGTCTGTAGCTGCTCTGTAATTACATCCATCAACTCCTTTTTGATGTTTGCAACTGAGTTGGATAAATAATCCTTCAAGCTTTCTCCTCCTGAGGCACTGGCAGGAGGGTTTTGAGGAGTCTCTGTAATCACTGCATAAACCGGTTGGGCTGGTACAGAGGGGTCTCTGTTCTGGTTCTGATTCAGAGCTCCTGTTTGAACTGTTGGCTGTTGGCTCCAGATGGTAGGATTCCACTGTTGCTGCTGATTTGGCATTGAGGAAATTGGTTGGGACCATTGTTGTTGTGGTTGAACCACCATTTGAGGCATGGATGGTGGCCACTGTGGATTTGGTACACTGTACTGTGATACCGGGGGCATCTGTTGGTAAGGGTAAGGAATAGTCCCTGGAACTGCATTTAGTGGATACATCATTCCTGGCATTAGAGCAGGTAGGACTCCTCTTCCTGTATTCATCGCTAATCTAGCTTCCACTTCATCGTACAGACTTACACCTTCTGTTGCAGCTTGTAGAGTGGCTGCTCTTTGCAGCTCCACAAACTTACGGACTTTTGGTTGTAATCCTCTGAGAAACACCCCCTTCTGAATGCCGTCATCTAGATTATGGTTAGTCCATCTCTTTAGGATGGATTCCATTTGTGAGACATAAGCTTCCACTCTTTCTCCCGAAGACTGACTTAGGTTCATAAATTCCTCTCTCATCCGCTCTTCAAAACCTTCACGCCTGAATTTAGTGAGGAAGGCCATCTTCAGGTCGTCCCATGTGCCAAAAGTTCCTGCTGCTTGTCTCTCATACCACTGAAACGCCGCGCCCTTGAAAGTGGCGGGAAATATTGCCAACCAATGCTCAGGGGTTCTGGCATTGTTAGCCACACATGCTACCATAAATTCTGCTACATGAAGATCGGGGTCTTCATTGTACTCTCCCTTAAAAACTGGCAATGGGACTACATTCACTGGCCTGTCATGAATATTTCCAGGATGGATCTGGCTTGGAAGTGGACCTCCAGCAGGAGGAGGAAGGGCTTGATGTGCCATTGGGACTTCTGTAAAGAGTTCCGCAAGGGCGTCAAAGGCGGCTTCTGCTGCGAGCTCGCTCTCGGCTCTGATTATTGCTTTCTCTCTTCTCATGTACCTCTGGACTCGTTCTAACGCTTGCCTTTTTATTGTGTCATTCATCAGGGGTGTGGCTCCACTATGTTGTTAGTGCTCCACAGAGGGTTAATGGAAGGCTTCAGTCTCTGGAGGACTCTCTTGCCAACATTTCTTCTACTTCTTTCTTTTCAATGTCCCTGAATTCTGCTTTCATGCCACTACACAGAGGAAGGTATTCGGTTCTGAAGGTGTCAAAATGCATACGTCTGAGCATTGTGGTGGTGCCATCATCATAGTAATGCCAACTTCTGATGGTTTCAACAGTGTATATTGTGAAAAACACTCTGTCTACAAACTTCCAGTGGGTTGCTAATTGAACAAACAGAAGATTATCAGTACACCAAGCATCCCATGTATCTTGCTGTTGAGCATCCACGAACAAATTCCAACTCTTTTCCTTCTTGTCTTTGTGAACCTCTACAGACCAAGACTCCTAAAGCTTCTTCACAATCTCCCACTTGATGTTGTCTGGAAACTTCTCAATGGATGCCAAATCTTCCATGGATGGTCATTCTCTCTGTTTCTGCTCTTCAGTTTATTCCCAAACAGTTTGCCACCAAGATGCAAGTTTCTGCTGCTTCAATAGGAAGAGGAAACTGTCCACTACATAGAGCATGCATCATGATGGTAATGTGTTTCCGCCATTGTGGGATGAACTTCTTGGGGAAAGTGGCTTTGATTATGAGAAATTCCAACTCTTCAGTGGAAGAAGGAACTTTACAAACATCCATTGAACTCTTCTCTTCTTGGCAATGCCATTTCCTTCATTTTCAGCCTCTTCTGGTGCTTGTTGATGGCAAGTTTCCCCGGCTGCACACCAAAAACATGGTGCCCCAAGAGGAAAACCAAGGAAAAGGGAATTCTCTTGCAAGAAAATCTATCTTGTAACATCAACAAGCTTGCTTATCATGTTTCATATGATCACAATGAAGAAAAGAACACCAGGCACAACAAATCTTCATGCAGCATCATGTAGATCTCCCACGGATTTAATAGAATCAACCATATTCTTCAATATCTTCATAAAATCCATCAATAGAACAAAGAAAGCAAAGGAATACACCATCTTTGAATGGAAATACATCACATAGTATTCATCTTCAATATCTTCATAGTCTTCTCTCTCAATCTCTCATATACAATCACTCTGTTTCAGTAGAATTGGCTATCTCTGACTCTCTCTCTCTCTCTCTCACTCCATCAATAATACATCATATCCTCACTACAATCTCTCAAAATAAAATTCAATAATCCTTCTTAGGTCGTGGATACCCCTCCCAAGAGGTATGTTTGATATGAAGAGTCACCAGAGCCACTACAATGTCTTTTCATAGCTCACTACTGTCACTTCACTATAGTCTTCACTTGAGTCTTCAACAGCTACTTCTTTCAGCTCTTTTTCACTCGTATTCACCTCTTTCCAAGGCTAGAAAACTTTCCCAAGATACACTCTCATCCATCAGAACACATACAGAAGCATACAGAACAGTTGCAAAACAGTACCAGAACAGCTACAATACAGAACAGAACAGAACAGAGACAGAAGCTCTACAGAAGACCTATAGAAGGTTACAGAAGGTCATCAAAACCACATAACTCATACTTAAACCATTCCAAACTCTCACAAACCATTCAATAAACTTTCACAATATCTCAATCTTCATCAATCAATACTCTATCCCTCCTTACAAAAGATAATCAGAACAAAACAGACCAAAACAGAGCAAAATAGAAGGTATACAGAACCTATTAGAATCTATCAGAACATCACAGAACCACCAATAAACATCATGATCTTCCAAAACCCAATCAATATTATCCAAAACACTCTCAAACCACTTCCAAACTAATCAATCATCTCATAAAATCAACCATTCAGCTCTCAAAAACAACAAAAATCAGCCAAAAAACAAGTCATTTCAACACTCAACAAATGGGAAAAGGGTACCAATACCACACTTACAACCACTAACTTTGCCTAATCACCCACCCAGCCACCAATCAAGATTGAACAATGGCATTACCCTTGAATACCAGTAGCAAGGGATGAGATATCATGAGATTCAATGTCTAAAACAACTCACACTAGGCAAGACAAAGGAAAACAAACAATCTTTCTTCTCTTTAAGGGTATCATTTACATCACTCTTCAAGGGTTATTGTGTAGACACAAGCATATGATATATATCCTTAATAGAATGATAAGAAAATTCCTAGTATACAATAGGTGCATCTTGTGTGGGGGAGACACCCTTAGGGATTAGAAAGCCCCAAAATATCATAAACAAATCACAAGAAATATGGCACGCTTCATCACAACTTCTTGCAATAACTAATCACAAGTATCCATGAGCCCATAGACCAATTGTGTTACCTCCATAAGTAAGAGTTTTGACCTCACCACAAGCCAATCACATTTCTATCATTGAAATAAACACAAAAGTTGATTATAAAACTAAATAATTGGCACACAAGCCACCAAAATGACTTCTATTGAGTTGAGAATAGAGAACATGAAATTGAGCTCCATAAGACCATCCATTGCAACATCAAATGATAACAATTTCTGGTAGACCAAGAGCCCACAAACCCTCACAAAAGCCCTAGCAAGATGTGACGTGCCTGCCTAAGGCACATTTTTAGCGGTCCATCGAGAGACGAATCTAAGCGATGCTGCCCAGCACTCCCATGGAATTTTACAGGGTTTGTCACCTAGGGTTTCTTGAGTCTGCCTCACAACAGAACGTTCATGGCCGACAAACCCACTGGGATTGACTTGATATTTGAGTCCCTAGTGGTCAAGGTCTCCTGACAACATTCTAGTGTTAGGTGGTCCTGAACATCCTAGTTTATGTAGAGATACTAAGTTAAAGTAGACGCATGCCGTACTTGGTTCAAAGAGAATCGGAAACAAGAGGGATGCGCTGCTCAATCTCTCTTCCAGTAGGGCATAGTCCCATTCCGGTTCCCTAAAACAGCATGAATTGGGGTTCTAACCTAACAATTCCTAAGGATTGAATGTCAGTAAAACCTGGTGAGAAGCCTCCTAGTTCTCTCAGACCACCCTATTGTAGAATGGACCCTATCACGAGGGTTCCGTCCACCCGCTTCCCTCAATAGGCATTCTTTAGTTATTTAATTATGTCCTATCGCATTTATGTGTGACATTTAAATCCATGTTCCTTAATTAATCCTTTTAAGAAATAGGGTTTGTTTGCATAATTTATAGTAGAGAAACAAATATAGAGCAACCAATCATCTTGGCAAACAAGTTCCTTAATTTATCTTCACTTTAATCTTTGCCCCCTCCCCATACAGGAGAATTTACATATCCTTCTGCAGAAGTAATTGGTCCAAATCACATGGCACAACAATTTCCATCCTTTATTTAGAATAGGATCTTCCAATGTTACACAGACTTTGGGGCCACATAGGTCCTCAACTCTATTTTGGACTTGGCAAGGGATGTCTAGAGCTCCACCTGACCGGCAAGCTACCTAGGAGTGAAAACATTATTCCCATGGTTGGCCTTCTCACCACTCGACCTTCAGGTCGTGAATCTAGTGGTGCCCTTTTCGGGTTGATCCACGGTGCGATCTTGGAGGTGATCCACCCGTGCAAAGAACTTTTCCTTAATTAAATAATTTAAGAATCAAGCATAGTCAAGGTAGTCAGCTCTTATATAATTTTCCAAGAAAACATTCCTTTATCCCCATGGCAATTCGTCATCATAGACCCCCGTCATGAATTTACCATCAATCACAAACACTTGGAATAATCATTCAAACAACAATTCAACAAAAACAATGGTATTCTTTCCCAAACATTACAAGAAAATTTGCGATAACCTTTCCATTGCATATTTTCTCTCCCCCTTGGGATCAAAGAGGGATACTATGTAAAATTTTAACTTAACTTTATCTTCCTTTCTCGTAAGGCAAAGAATGCGAGACAAATTTGTAATGATGCAAGACTATCTTTCGATGTTAAATAATTCCCGAATTATTGTGCGAGTTGTAATCAACTCATGGTTTGGTAGCACAAGGTAAACTCCTTAACCGTTATTTTAGGTGAAACCTTCATAGGATAGATACAAGACTTTTAATGAAAGATCATTTCATGTACCACTGATGTATGTTTCATATAATCTTTCCCATGCATCTACTATCTGTGCACGTAACCCTCAAGGTAAACTTATATGCTTTTCATAATATGTATGATTTTTTTGTGTAGCACTAGGATGCCATGATTGTATTTGGGTACAATAATTTGTGCGAACCTCAATGCACCATATGCATAAATCTATGCAAGGTCATTTATGGTTATTGAGAACCTAACACGAAAATAATTATCCTACCATCCCCCTATGAGTTCATTAATTATCAAAAAATAAATTCAAGCTACTTGTTAAAATGAATCCATGCGCATGCCTATGTCTCAATGAATAGCGGAGATGACAATTAGTATCTGGGTATTTAGAGATGAATTATCCATACTCAACATTATATTTGTATTAATAGTAATGCCTTGATCAGTGACTCCATTGTTGGATGCGGAATTACCATTGGTATATGTCACCATTTATTTTGGGGCCATACTTTTAGCTTATGAGTCTCTCTCTCTCTCTCTCTCTCGTTAGAGAGATGGCATGCTAGGATGACTCTCTTCTATCATGATTGGGGGAGGTTAGCTTGTAGATACGAGGGAAAGGGTAAGCACGTGTGGCCGCCCTCTAAGGAGGGGAAAAGGGAGAAACCTTTTAGAAGGTGTCTCTCTCTCTCTCTCTCTCTCTCTCTCTCTCTCTCTCTCTCTCTCTCTCTCTCTCTCTCTCTCTCTCTCTCTCTCTCTCTCTCTCTCTCTCTCTCTCTCTCTCTCTCTCTCTCTCGTTAGAGAGATGGCATGCTAGGATGACTCTCTTCTATCATGATTGGGGGAGGTTAGCTTGTAGATACGAGGGAAAGGGTAAGCACGTGTGGCCGCCCTCTAAGGAGGGGAAAAGGGAGAAACCTTTTAGAAGGTGTCTCTCTCTCTCTCTCTCTCTCTCTCTCTCTCTCTCTCTCTCTCTCTCTCTCTCTCTCTCTCTCTCTCTCTCTCTCTCTCTCTCTCTCTCTCTCTCTCTCTCTCTCTCTCTCTCTCTCTCTCTCTCTCTCTCTCTTTGTGTAGTCCCATTTAGCATCGAGGCCCTTCTTTCTTTCCATTGGGGGGGGGGGGGGGGGTTTATAACGAAGGGGAAGTGGGGAGGAGGTGGTGTTGCCCACCACTTGTCATCGCCCATATGGCGGCAGGGCTTCTTAGTCCCTCCAGGTGACCGCGAGGGCTCGACATGCCCAAGGGGGAGGGTTGGTAGGCCATGTGGCCTCCCCCTTGACATCATCACCTTCTTCTCCTTCATCAATGTCATCTTCCACTCCTACTCCATGTCATCTTGCATGTCTTCCCTAGTGTCGTCTCCTTCTTCCTCCACGTCGTCATTGTCTTTCTCCTCTATGTCATCTACTTCTTCTTCTTCCACGTCATCCTTCTTGTCGCCGTCATCTCCTTCTTCCTCCCCCGTCACCTGTTCCGCAACCACGAGGGGGGATTTCAATAATTTTTATTTGTTTCTAGAGGGGGGTTCCTATAGAGGGGGGGTTCCTATGCGGGGTGGGGATATTACACAAGACTTTAAAGATACCAAAAAAGAGGTAGCCCCTATAGGGCCCCACTCTAAGCACCTCTTCCACAAAGCCAAATGCCAACAACAAACATAAGTAGCACCACTCTAAACACCTCTTCCACAAAGCCAAATGCCAACAACAAACATTAACTCGCAAAGAAACCCATTTTACACAATGCAAGATTAATACATAAATTCTCAACTTATATGAGTCTCATGGTGCCATGGAAACATTACATCACATGATCTCAGGGGGTTCACTATATATATATCCTCTATATAACATGCGTTCATGGCCTATTTATAAATATCCTAATCTGTGAATTTTTCTTGAATAAAACACGACCCTTTTCTATTTGATTTGTAAGTAATCCCTTTATATGACACCCTTCTATATGTAAAAAATGTATAAAAGTGATGTTTTAAAAACACCTTATTTTGAACTCACATTATATATACATATATTCATTGCTGACCCCCTCGAGCGCATGATCATCACGGAAGGCTTACCAAGTTTCTCAATAACTTATCCCTTTATTATTTAATTTTGAGATGCAAAACAACCTCATTTTCTCATACAAAATAGCTCAACAATCTTCTTCTTGAGGTTGCAACATCAAGCTCTTGCTCATCATCTTCATGCTTTGAGAACAAGTTAGCAAAATATTTTTTTAACTTCCCATAAGAGAGGGTGCAAGGTTGTCAATCTTTATTGGTGTGACCTTGTTCAAGGTATGGAATTCAAAGCTCGTCCTCACATGGGTATTTTGAATATTGTACACTTAGAAAGCATTTTCACAAACCCTTTTCCATTTCCACCACAACTCATTCCAAAGGTTTTCTTGATCTGATTTGCACTAGTATGTGTGGATCTTTTTCTCCATCAAAATCTCAAGATCAATATTTCATGACTTTTATTGATGACTTTTCAAGATACACCATTGTTTTTCTCTTGTGACACAAATTCGAAGCCTTATTGTCTTTTAAGCAATATCAAAAAGTTGTCGAACTTCATATTGGTTGTCATATTAAGAAACTTTGTAGTGATAATGGTGGAGAATACATTTCAAAATATTTTGATGATTATTATAATAATCATGGTATTCATCATGAATATATGGTTCCCTACACTCCTCAATAGAATGGTATTATTGAATATAAAAACAAGACTATCCTCAATGCGATATGATGTATACTCATTCATTCTGGCTTATCTTGATATTTTTGTGTTGAGTGTGGAAATGATTGGTTTTTGGGCTGATTTTTTGTTATTTTTGTTGCTGAATGGTTGTTTTTGGTGGTTGATTATTTGAGTTTGAAGATTTTTTGAAGTGTTTGGAGTGGTTTGAGTATGTTTGAAAGGGTTTATGTTAGTTTTTGATGAAATATGTTGTTCTGAAGAGTTCTGTAATTCTCTCTGTATGGTTCTGTAAGGCTTGATTTTCTTCTGTTTTGTTTTGTTTTGTTTCTATTTTGGTAGTTGAGATGGTTGAATGAATGTTTTGAGAGATGATTGAGAATATGTGAAAAGGTTTATGAGATATTAAATTGGTTTTGTTATGATTTTTATGGGTTTTGTTGATCTTCTGTAAAGTTCTGTAGCTTCTGTGCTTCTATAGCTCTGTTGTTCTGTACTTCTGTTGTTCTGTGGTTCTGTTCTATTTATTTCTGTTGAGTGTTATGATGGATGTATGCATATTTTGGGAAGTGTTTTTGTCTTAGGAAAAGGATGAATGGAAGCTCTATCCAAGCTAATTGAAGTGAAGAAGTAATTACTGAAGATTTACAAAAGATTCACAGAAGGTAACGGAAGGATAGTGACAGAAGACAGATCTCACAAGACACTATGATGTCCCTGGTGCCCCTTCACATCTGACATACCTTTTGGGAGGTGTATCCACGACCTAAGAAGGATTATTGTGAGTGATTATTGTGTGATTTTAGTGAGGATATGATGTACTATTGATGGAGAGAGAGAGAGAGTCAGAGATAGTCAATTCTATTAAAATAGTGTAACTGTATATGAGAGATTGAGAGAGAGAACTATGAAGACATTGAAGATGAATAATATGTGATGTATTTCCATTCAAAGATGGTGTATTCCCTTGTGTTCTTTGTTCTATTGATGGATTTTGTGAGGATGTTGGAGAATATGGTTTTCTATCAAATCCGTGGGAGATATCTACTATGATGCTACGTGAAGAATTGTTGTTTTCTTTGTTTTGATGATCAAAGGAATGAAATAAAAGCTTGTTGATGTTACAAGATAGATTTTCTTGCAAGAGAATTCCCTTTTCCTTGGTATTCCTCTTGGGGCTCCATGTTTTTGGTGTGTAGCCGGGGAAACTTGCCATCAACAAGCACCAGAAGAGGCTGAAAATGAAGGAAATGGCATTGCCAAGAAGAGGAGAATTCAATGGATGTTTGTAAAGTTCCTTCTTCCACTAAAGAGTTGGAATTTCTCATAATAAAAGCCACTTTCCATAAGAAGTTCATCCCACAATGGCGGAAACACATCACCATCATGATGCATGCTTTATGTGGTGGACTGTTTCCTCTTCCTGCTGAAGCAGCAGAAACTTGCATCTTGGTGGCAAACTGTTTGGGAACAAACTGAAGAGTAGAAACAGAGAGAATGACCATCCATGGAAGATTTGGCATTCATTGAAAAGTTTCCAGACATCATCAAGTGGGAGATTGTGAAGAAGCTTCAGGAGTCTTGGTCTATAGAGGTTCATGAAGACAAGAAGGAAAAAAGTTGGAATTTGTTCGTGGATGCTCAACAGCAAGATACATGGGATGCTTGGTGCACTGACAATCTTTTGTTTGTCTAATTGGCAACCCACTGGAAGTTGGTAGACAGAGTGTTCTTTACAACATACACTGTTGAAAACATCAGAAGCTGGCATTACTATGATGATGGCACCACCACAATGCTTAGACATATGCATTTTGACACCTTCAGAACCGAATACCTTCCTCTATGCAGTGGAATGAAAGCATAATTCAGAGACATTGAAAAGGAAGAAGTAGAAGAAATGTTGGCAAGAGAGTCCTCCAGAGACTGAAGCCTTTTGTTATCCCTCTGTGGAGCACTAATAACATAGTGGAGCCAACCCCCTGATGAATGAGCAATAAAGAGGCAAGCGTAAGAACGAGTACAGAGGTACGTGAGAAGAGAGAAGACAAAAATCAAAGCTGAGAACTCCACTTCCAAGCCAGATCCGTCCTAGAAATATTGATGACAAGCCAGCGAATGTAGTCCCGTTGCCAATTTTTAAGGGAGAGTACAATGAAGACCCCGATCTTCATGTAGCAGAGTTTATGGTAGCATGTGTGGCTAACAATGCCAGAACCCCTAAGCATTGGTTAGCAATCTTCCTTGCCACTTTCAAGGGTACGGCTTTTTAGTGGTATGAGAGATAAGCAGTAGGAACTTTTGGCACATGGGACGACCTGAAGTTGGCCTTTCTCACTAAATTCAGGCGTGAAGGTTTTGAAGAGCGGATGCGAGAGGAATTTATGAATTTAAGTCAGTCCTCTGGAGAAAGAGTAGAAGCTTATGTCTCACGAATGGAATCCATCCTGAAGAGATGGACTAACCATAATCTAGATGATGGCATTCAAAAGGGAGTGTTTCTCATAGGATTACAAGCAGAAGTCTGTAAGTTTCTGGAGCTGCAAAGACCAGCCACACTGCAAGCTGCAACAGAAGATGCAAGATTGTACGATGAAGTGGAAGCTAGATTGGCGATGAATCCAGGAAGAGGAGTCCTACCTCCTCTGATGTCAGGAATGATGTACCCACCAAATGCAATCCTAGGGACTGTCCCCTACCCCTACCAACAGATGACCCTAGTATCATAGTACAGTGCACCAAATCCACAGTGGCCACAATCAATGCCTCAAATGATGGTTCAACCACAGCAACAATGGTCCCAACCAATTTCCCCAATGTCGAATCAGCAACAACAGTGGAACCCTACCAACTGGAGCCAACATCCAACAGTTCAAACATGAGCTCTAAATCAGAATCAGAACAGAGACCCCTCTGCACCAGCCCAACCAGTTTATGCAGTGATTACAGAGACTCCTCAAAACCCTATTGCCAGTGCCTCAGGAGGAGAAAGCTTGAAGGATTATTTATCCAATTCAATTGCAAATATAAAAAAGGAGTTGATAGATGTGATTACAGAGCAGCTACAGACGCTGAAAGTGAATACCGTTAGCATATCCAACGTTGCAAGAGCAGGAAGAGATGTGATGCGGTCAAATACTTGGTGTGGTAAGTGTCATCAAGCAGGCCATTTACTGAATGTACACAAAAGCCAACCATTCTTGGAGCCTTATGTTCCTACTGTTTGCGGAAGAACCATATAGAGGATATTTGCTCGCTGAAGGACATGCATGATAGGAGAAGGAAGGAAGAAGACGCAAGATTCAACTTGCTGGAATCCAAAATGACAACACAGGATATTGGACCAAAGCCTAGGGAGTTTGGTCCTAATTTCAGACCCAGAAGATTTCCATCCCAAAGTTACAGAGGAAGATAGTCTGGCGGTGGTCAGAGATCAAAAGTGGAGTGTTACAGATGCGGAGAAAAGGGACACATTTCACCAAATTGTCCAAATCCCAGAAGGTCAGTGGATTACAGGCCCTTATGCGGTCGATGCAAAGGAGAAGGCCACACTGCAAAAGACTGTCCAAGCCCAACCCCAGTGAAAAACAGTGCTACTGATAGTCCCGGCCAAGGCCCAAGAGCTTACCTCCAATTTAGTGGAATTGGAAGCTGCTGCCATCACGCGTGCAAAGAAGAAGGAGCCACCTGTCCAAAAAGAAAATAATCTTCCTGCCATAATAGTGAAGTTCAATCTTCCAACAAAAGAACAGAACAGAACAGAGCCTTACAGTGCCGTACAGAGCATTAGAGTGCCACAGAGAGTCACAGAGACAGTTCCAGAGACACGACCAGAAGTCCGGGAGATAGAAGAGGAGGAAGTGTCACAAGTGGCAAAAGAAGTTCCCATGATGCCCCTGTTGGAAGGAAAAGGGAAAATGAAAATGGGTGTCGCCCCATTCCCTAACCAGTTAGAGAAGCCAGTGGATCCTATTAAGGAATACGATTTGGTCAGAGATCTAGATACCTTTAAACCAAACCTCACATTCTGACAATTGTTGGTGTTGTCTCCCAGTTGCCGAAAAAGGTTCAAAAGTATATTGACAAGAAGATGTGGATTAAGGATTGCTCCCTCAACAGCAACAAAGTCCAACACCAGAGCCTTTAAAAGAAGTGGATGTGGCTAACGCCTTCCTAGATCTTGGTACCCCAGAGACTGGTGTGTGGATAGAAGGCTGCTTTATTGCAAATGCACTGATTGATGGTGGCTCATCAGTGAACATTATGATGGATGTGACAATGAAGGATCTAGGCCTACAAGGTGTGCAACCAACTCAATGGATCATCAGGCTGGCGGATCAGAGCAGAATCAAGCCTTTGGGCATTCTCCCATATGTGAAGACTACAGTTGCTGGAAAAGATTATTGACTAACCTATCTAGTGGTGAAGCCAAACTCTTATGGTACATCCTACCCCCTGTTACTGGGCAGACCATGGCTTTTTAAAGCCAGAGCAAGGACGGATTGGTTCAAAGGAACCTTGACCTTGGGTAGAGGACCCAATAAAGTGGTACTGAAGTTATATGGTGCTAAAAAAATACATGGATCCACCTCTTTGGAATTATCTTCTGACTCCCCCAATGAGGCTATAGACGGAACATCAACAGACGAAGATGTTGTCAAACAGATCCTTCCCAAGAAAATAGTGGCATAGTTCTTGACAGTAGGTACTGTAAGCCAACTTCCTCAAGATGCAAAGTCCTTATCAATGGGTGAATACTTCCTGCCTGAACCAGGAACGATTTCCAAAATCACTTCTGACAGTGAGATAGAAGCATGGATGTACTGCTCTCCCTGTTAATGGCCATAGTAGAGCCAGCGACAGAGGCAGAAGGTGAATCAGAGGACCTGTTCTTCTCTTACAGAGCACCTACAGAGGCAAAGCCGGAGTCTGAAGAGGATGATGATGAATCTGAAGAAGGAGACTTTGAAAGCGAGACAGAAGAAATCACTCCACCCACAGAAGGTATAGATGAGGAGGGAGTTCCAGAAGCTTCAGAAGCAGAAGACTCCATGCTGTGGGACCGAATAGCAATGGTACCCTTTGGATTGGTAAATGGATCTTTCTATAGGCAGAGCCTATATAAGAAGTGGATCGAGCAAAATAAGCTATCTTTTATTAGTGGTTCTTATCGCACCCATCCACACTTTTCAAGAAAGGATGATGATGATGCTCCTTGTCAACAAGTACCAGTATCAAGGCCACAACAGAATTCCGAGAGCCCCTGTTTTGTAACATTCCTGGATACATCCTCTGAAGAGGAGTCCTCAAGCTCTAATGTAATTAACATTCAAACCAAAATCGAGACAGCGCTGATCCCATTTCACCATTTCAAGGTGCAACCTAAGTCCTTACTGCAAGAAGACTTTGGATCTAGTGGGACATCAGAAGAGGACACCACCCCCTTGAAGGAGTCGGATCTGTACCTAGAAGCAGTCCGTGGGACCTTCATCCGTGAAGTAGAATGTGAAAGGCAGTTAACCTTTGTGGATGCAAATGGCACTGAACACCACTTGAAGGTGGGTAGTAGCCTACCAGAAGAGGAGTTGTCAACCTTGTACAACTTGTTGGAAGAGAATTTGGACATGTTTGCATAGTCCTACAAAGACCTAAAGGGGATTGATCCCACAATATGTCAGCATCATATTGATTTGGAGCCTAATGCCAAGCTAGTACGACAACGACAGAGGCGAATGAATCCAAATTATTCAACCTTGGTGAAAGCAGAGCTGCTGAAGCTTCTGGAAGCCGAGTTCATCTATCCAGTGGCAAATAGTGAATGGGTTTCACCATCGTGGTTGTACCCAAGAAGAATGGCAAGCTTCGTATATGTGTGGATTTCCACAAGTTGAATTCCAAGACCAAGAAGGATCACTTTCCTATCCCTTTCACAGACCAATTTTTGGACACAGTGGCAGGACATGAGCTTTATTCCCTTCTGGATGGATTGAGTGGATACAACCAAGTGCAGATAACAGAAGAAGATCAGTCCAAAACAACCTTCACCACAGAATGGGGGACCTACACTTACCGAGTGATGCCGTTTGGACTCTGCAATGCCCCTGCTACCTTCCAGTGAGTCATGATGGCCGCATTCCAAAATCATCTGCACGACTTTATAGAGGTATATTTGGATGACTTCTGTGTCTATAGTTTGATTCGTGAACACTAGGGACATTTGGAACAATGCTTTGACCGATGCCAGGAGTATGGGATCTCCCTCAACCCCGAGAAATGCATCTTTGGGGTTTCTTCTGGAGTTTTGTTGGGCCACATTATCTCTGTACAAGGGATATCAACAAACCCTGCAAAGATCGAGAAGATCGCAGCTCTGACAGCACCCACCAACCTCAAACAGTTGAGGGGATTCCTAGGCAACAAAGGCAACAAAGGCAACCTCCTTGCACAAGCTTCTGAGGAAAGATGCGGAGTTTATTTGGACGGAAGAATGTGACAAAGCCTTCAACACTCTGAAGCAGTGTCTGGTTGAGGCACCCATTCTGCAACCTCCTGATTGGACGAAGGAGTTTCATGTACACACTGATGCATCCGTTGAAGGGCTAGGTGTTGTCCTATGTCAAAAGGGCCCCTCCAAATTAGATCAACTGATATATTATGCAAGCCGAAAGGTCACTGATAGGGAACAGAACTAACAAAGCTTGAGTGCTTGGCAATGGTGTTTGCACTGGAGAAGTTTTTCCACTACCTACCTTCTACCCACTTTAAATTTTATGTGGATCACGAGGCCCTGTCCTTCCTAATAAACAAAGCAAACGTGAAAGGACGAATGATGAGATGGCTCCTTCTATTCTAGGCGTTCGACTTTGAGGTAATTACCAAACCTGGTCCTTCCCATGTTTTGGCTGATCATCTGTTGCGTATCCCGCAGATTGCAGACGAGAAGCAGGATGATCCAGTCCTCCCTGATGCTTCCCTATTCCTTGTAGAAATTGTAACCCCCTGGTATGCAGAAATTTCCAATATGTTGGCAACCCAATAGTACCCTCTTGGCATTTCTAGTCGGGAAAGGAAGAAGCTTATGTTAGAATCAGCCCCCTACACCCTGTTAGGCGGTGCACTATACAAGAAAGGCAAAGATAAAGTGTTCAGAAGATGTGTTGCAAGAGATGAGATTGGGATTGTTTTGAAGGCTTGCCATGATGAGCCGTGTGGGGGCCACTTTGCAGGAGAAGCTACAGCCAAGAAAGCTCTACTAGCAGGTTACTGGTGGCCAACCCTCCACAAGGATGCATATGATTACTATAAAAGATGTGATGCTTGTCAGCGAATGGGGAAACCCACCAAAACAAGTGCCATGCCATTGCAACCTATCCTTCCTTTGAAGCCGTTCGAGAAGTGGGGCATCGACTTCGTCAGCCCAATCGATCCTCCCACCAGAAGGAAACATAACAGATATATCCTGGTATGTACGGACTATGTTAGTAAGTGGTGTGAAGTCAAAGCTCTAAAACCGGATGATGGTAATAGCATGGCCCTGTTCATGTACGAGAATATCATCACCCGTTTTGGTAGTCCCCTAGAGCTGGTAAGTGACAGAGGCACTCATTTCATTAATAAAGTCATGGAAGAGTTGACATAGCTGTATAAGATCCGCCATCGCAAGTCCACTCCTTATTACCCCAGAGCCAACGGCCAAGTCGAGGTCACCAATCACATCCTCTACTCGATCCTGACAAGGATAATTGCCGCACATCATCGTAATTGGGATGATCGACTTACAGAGGCCCTCTAGGCGTACAGAAGCTCCCATAAAGCAGCTACATGACAGACACCCTTCCAGCTGGTGTATGGTACAGAAGTTGTTTTCCCTGTTGAATTGGAATTGCCCTCTTTGCGAGTGGCTATTAAAGAGTGTTTGGGGGACGATGATTCACTGCAATGCCGTCTCCTGCACTTGGAATGTTTGGACGAAACTCACAGGATGGCTTTACAGTGCATGGAAGCCATGCAAGCTCGACGTAAGGCTTACCATGACAGCTTCATTAAGCACAATGAGTTCAAAGAAGGTGATTTGGTCCTAGCTTATGATTCATGATTTGGCAAGTTTCCTGGCAAGCTCCAATAGCGATGGATGGGCCCATATAAGGTACTTGTTGTCAACCCTAATGGCTCTATCCAAGTGCAGGCCGTTGATACCTCTGATGATCCCTTCCTGATCAATGGATATCGCCTGAAGAAGTACTTCCCTCCTTGGGAATCTTGACAATCACAGTCACCTGATTCTTTCCCCCGTTGGCGTGGCACTGTAACTCTTATGCTAGTTCTGATAGCCATTCTTCAGCCACTCCTGATGAGGTGGACGCAACCCTCTGTCCCCTCAGCCCTACCTTCCAGCCCTGATCTCTTATCCTCTATTTTCCACCAACGGCAGTGGCAAGGATGGTTCTGACAAATGATATTTCCACCATTCCCTTGCTTAATTCAAAAAAGAAAAAAGAAAAAAATATATATATCGATCATGGGAGAAAAGGACTTCGGTCCCTGTCATGCCGACCTATTCTTTGAGAAAAGGTGGAGACACCCTCGGGAATAGGGAAAAACAAGAAAAAAAAAAAAACAAACAAACAAAAAAACAAGACAAGAAAAAAAAAACTGTTATGGGAGAAAAGGAAGAAACTCCCTGTCATAACAGGCCTCGTTCCAAGAAAAGGTGGTTAACACCCTTGGGCAAGAAGCTGGCTGTGGAAAAGGTAGCAACACCCAGCAGTCCAAAAAGTGGATTCATCAATTGACATCCCCAGGATCCAGTTCCGAAGCTGCCTCCCTTGGTACGCTGTGTCCTGTGCCTTTCTGCAGAGCGTTTGACAGTCCTCTAGTAGATGCCATGTCCTATGTAACACAACGTTCGATCTGATGGCTACCTCCCTGGGTACACCTCTTCAACAACTGACGACGCGATCTTCATCGACAAACAATCGAGTGACGCAAGCTTTCATCCTAACTGGATGGGGAAGTGAGGATGGTTGCCCTCTATAATTATCAACAGAGAGTGAGACAGAGGGTGGGGCGAGTGACCATTCTTTTCCCTTTAAATCAAATGAGAGGTGAGAAGTGTGAATGAAGTGTTGCACGCACGGGATGGGCCTCTCAATGCACAAAGCATGATTTGTTTCTGTGCACTGCACCATAAGGCTCCCTGGCCTTCCTTCTCGCACCGTATGCCGGCACTGGACGGGATGCATAGTTGCACCATCAAATGCGCACAAGGCATACAACCTTTGCACAAGTGACCGTGAGGATTACATCAATGGGTTTCAGGACATGGCTGCCCTCTGTATCTTTCAACAGAGCGTGAGATAGAGGGTGGGCTGAGTGTGACTGGAGTTTCTTCAATCGATTACCGTGAGGTAAGGATTGAGGGATGTTACGACCCTTGGCGCAAGGTATGTTCTCTTTTCCCTATGCATCCATGGGGTGGGTTTCTGCCATCATCACAGGACATGTCACCTGTTCTATACACTACACTGTAAGGCTCCCTTGCCTTCCTTCTTGCAACTATGGCAGACGGGTTGGACGCACTGATGCACCATCAACTGTGCACCTTGGCGTACTCTTTTGTACCATTCCTTTGTCAATTCCTAAACCGGGTGTGAGATATGGGTTTCAATCATTATTTATCGAGTGATGTTCGTAATGGGGCGAGTGACTGTTTTCTCATCCCATCTGAGTGTTGTAAGCTGAGTGACTCTCCTTCATCGGCGACACCGACTCGACGAGACTCGTCCACCAGCTACCTCCCTAGGTGCTGCCGTGTGGTCCCTGCCACGAAGGACGTGTGCTGTGAAGATACCTTGGTACCTCCTGCAGTCGACAACGACAGTGGACGTGTCAACTTTGATTCTCAACAACATGGGCCAAGTTTTTCTAACCCTACACTTTTTGTTGTCAGTGATGTTCATGTTTTAAGTGTGGGGATGTTAGTGGTTGGTCTGTCATGTGGTATTAGGTCCCTGTTGATCAGTCAACCCTACCCATTAAGGTTTTATGTGTGGGGACACATCCCTGCGCGTCTACCTTGCATACCACCCTGCATATACCTCACTTTGCTCATGCATGTATGCCATGACTTTCTGTTACACTCCTGGGGTCCCTTCCCCACCCACCCGTCCACTGTCCCCCCTCCCTTGGGGATGTTCCTCCTTCATTTTCCTTTCTCCTTTATTTTGTTGTGTTTCTAAGTGAACGCACCCTACCTTCCCCCAAATTCCAATCCAAACTTATAGCCCTGTTCATCCCTTTGAACTATCCAATTTTCCTTTTTATCTACCCCTGTTCCGATGCACGGTTCTCAAGTTATTAGTTTTTGAAGCATTTTGCACAAATTAGACGGTTTTCCATGTGAATGCACTTTTCTTGCTTCGAAACAGTGATCTGACATCATAGCCCTAACAACCACTTTTCCCCTGACATTTTTTATTTTTACTCCATGTCATTTCGATGCACGGTTTGTCCATTATTAATTTTTGCGGTTTTTCGGGACCTTTTCGTGCGTCTTTTTGACATTTTTCCATGTGAACCTGCCTTGTTTGCATCGGAATTCAAGTTTGACTTGACAACCATGTCCACCACACCTTTCCCTAAATTTTTTCTTTTTTCTTCCCCTTATTTTGACTTTTTTATTTTTAATTATTAATTTTAAATGTGTTTTTGAGTGTCTTTTTGGTGTTTTTTGCATGTGAACGCCTCCGAAACCTATCGAAACTACGTTTTAACATGATAGGCCTGTGAAACTCTGTCCCCCGCACATTTTACATTTTTAATGCACTTAGTTCCGGTGCACGGATAGTTCCGTATTAATTTTCGAATCCCTTTTCGGGTTTGTTTTTTGAGTTTTTCCATGTGAATGCATCTTGTATCAGTGGAAATGGTGTTTTGACATGATAGGGTTGTTGGGCACGTTCTTCTGCACATTTTTCCTTTTTCCTGCACTTCGTTCCGATGCACAGATCTTTGGATATTAATTTTCGTTTGCATTTTTGGACCCGTTTTTTATGTTTTTTGCATGTGAATGCCCTGTCTTCCACCGGAACCCCCATTGCACTTTTTCGTTGTCTTCCCCCTGCTGTCCTGCACAATTTTTGTTTTTACATCATTTCGTTTCGACGATCGGATTGGGCGATATTAATTTTTCCTTGTTTTGACGTGTCTCGCGCGACTCGTCCTGCGCATGAACGCGCCCATTTTCGATTTTACGTGTCTCCACATACCCCCGTCGCGTACCCCGTGCCGATGTGCCGACGCCATTCCGATCCCGCCACGGTAAATTTTTTTACCCCGCCCCGCGCACGCGTGCGGGACGAGGGCGCGCCTTTCATTTCTTTTTTCTATTTTTTAATTTATTCCTTAATTTCTTTATTAATTAATTTAAAATATTAATTCCCCTCCCCCTCCCGCGGCCGTTACCCCTTCTCTCTCCCCCCCTCTTTCTTTCTATCTTTTTTCTTCTTCTTCTTTCTCTCTCCCCGTAACCCCCTTTCTCTCTCTCTCCTCCTGCTTCCCTCCTTCCTCCTCCCTCCCTTCCTCCTCTCCCTCCTCCTTCCCCCACCCTCTTATGTGCAACGTCACGAGGGTGTAGTCCTGGGATGTGTCTATGTTGTCCCGCTTTTGGATTGAATAATACAAGAGTATACCTTGAGCTCATATAGTGTTACCTTTCTGTGCCATGTTGAGTGCGTAACGAGTGCAAGTTTATCACACTTGGTATCAGAGAAACTCTTGCTCGGAGTGAAGGAGTGCTCACGGAATCAGGAGGAAAGATCCAGTGCCCCGAAGAGATCGAAGTCGTAACAACCCACAGCGCGACGCCCCACGTCGCATCGCCCTGGCGCGATGCCCCCCGACGCGTCGCCCCGACGTGACGCCCCCAACCTCGACATCCCACCGTCTGAAGACGTGATGTGGCTTCCCCGCAGCACGACCCACACCACCACAGGCGAAACACGGCTTCCCCGCGTCGACACCACTACCAACCACATGGAGGAAGAAAGGGAGAACATCACCCTCCCGACACTGGAGGAGAGGAAGAAGAGTAGGGGACAAGAATGGAGAGTGGCCCAAGAGGAGAAGGTGGCCGGACTAGAAAGACAATTAGATGGTATGTTAGGCATGCTAGAATCAATATGGAGGAACATGTAGATGAAAGAGAAAGAGGAAGAGGAAGAAAGGAGGAAAAAACTAGAAGTAGAGCAGGGCTATAGAGAATGGGTGAGTCAACAACAAGAAGAGGAGAGGAGACACCGAATGCAAGAGGAGATGGATAGAACGGGTAGAGAGGAGTCATCTAGGAGGGCGCAAGATAGAAGGAAGGAGAAGGAGAAAGTAGTAGAATTAGGAAGCAGAAAGAAAGACAAGAAGAAGGAGAAGAAGCACCATCGCAAAGAAGAGGAAGATAGCAGTAGTTCAGAAGATGATTATGGAAAATTCAAGATGCCCCAACCCGCCAAGTACAAGGGAGAGAGAGAGATGGGTTGGTTCTGAAGAAATGGATCGCAGAGGTGGATAGGTACTTAAAGTATTCAAGAATTACCGAAGACAGGAAGGCGGAACTGGCAGTCATTTACTTGGAGGAGGATGATGCCAGTTGGTACCTGTTAGAACAAGAGTAGGGCCACACAATCTATTCTTGGGAAGAACTCCAGGAAGAACTGAAGGACTACTTTATTCCAAAGCTGGAGAAATTCAAAGTGAGAGATGAATGGAGGAACCTCAAGCAAGCACAGGGAAATATGAAAGAGTATGTCAGCAAATATAGGCAAATCATGCTGCAGCTACCAAACATGGATACCGACACTAAGCTACATGGATTTTTTTTTGGGATGCAAGAATGGGCTAGAAGAGATGTGGAGAGACAGGAGCCAACAAGCTTAGCATAAGCCATGAGAATGGCCGAACGACTGGTGGACTTGGAAGGCAGAAGAACAGCACAAGGGAATCAAAACAGGTTCAACAACAACTTCAACAACACCTTCAACAACAACAACTCCTGGAACCAGAGGCCCAATGCTCCTAGAGGGGCATTCACAGATACAAGGAGTCAAAACACCACTAACACCACGGCCGTATCCCAAACTGCATTAGTACCAAGAGGAGCAGTAGGGAGATGGGGAAACAATCACTACAGGCCAACCCCTAGCACATCATATGGGCCCGCAACATCAAACACATCATGGTTGAGACCCCCAAGCCCTTCCACCGGCATCAGATGCTTCAAATGCGGGGGTCCACACCACCAAAACAGATGCCCAATAGAAGACACAGCTTCATCGAGCGGATCAAGGGTGAATGCAACTTGTGCATATGGAGGAGAAGAACCACTACCACCGCGTATCCAGGAAATCCCAAATGGGAGTGAAGAGAGCATGGATCACCCAAGGGTAGGGTCAGTTAGTGCCCGACCCCAATGCATGGCAGCCAAGGTAGCGGCAATCCACCATCTATACATCAAAGGTCGAATGGGCGAAGGAAACCAACCTATCATGGTGGACACAGGAGCAACACGCAACTTCATGACACCACAGTGTGCAGCAAAACATGGATTGAAGCTATGAAAAGCCCCAGAAGGATTAACAGTAACATTCGCACAAGGAGAAGCTAAGGAAGTAAAACAAGTCTTTATAGTCCAAGTGGAAGCCGACAAGTGGAAAGCGAAACTCAACTTCTTAGTAATCCCCATGGATGATTTTGAAGTGATATTAGGCCTAGAATTCTATAACAAGTATGTCATTGCAATGTTTGGTAAGGGTGTGAATGAAATGATGCTAGATATGCAAGGAGAAGGCGTAAGAGTACCATGCGAAAGAATGCAGCTACCTGGTAGGACCCCAATCAAGGTGCAAATGAAGGAGAATAAGCTAGGAGTATCATGCCAAACAGTAAACCAACTACAAACCAACCAAAAGGCCAGACCCAAAAAGCACCGGTCCAAGGGACCATTATCAGGCCATGTATCATGACATGCAGTGCAAAGCAAGTCGAGAAGTCAGTCAAACAAGGAGATATGGTCTATCTGTGTATGATCCGACCAATTGAAGAAGAAGAAAATGGCAAGAAACCCAAACAACAGAAGAGGAACACAGAAGTGGCAGAAATACTTGAAGAATTCAAAGATGTAATGCCAGCCGAACTACCCAAGGGTCTACCACCCAGACGAGATGTGGATCACAAGATTGAGCTGATTCCAGGGTCTGCCCCACCGGCCCGAGCTCCCTATTGCATGAACCACACCGAGCTCGTGGAATTGAAGAAGCAACTACATGAACTAGAAGAACAAGGATTCATCCGCCCTAGCAAATCCCCCTTTGGTGCTCGAGTGTTGTTTGTAAAGAAGAAGGATGGGGGACTTAGACTCTATGTAGATTATAGGGCTCTTAACAAAATCACCATAAAAAACAAATACCCTATGCCCCTAGTGGAAGACCTCTTAGATAGACTGCACGGGGCCAAGCACTTCAGTCGGATTGATCTTAGATCAGGATACCACCAAATTCGCATAGCCGAAGAAGATATCCCAAAAACAGCCTTCCGTACCCGATATGGTAGTTTTGAGTGGTTAGTATTAGGGTTTGGCCTAAGCAATGGGCCAGGCACATTTTGTGGCCTCCTGGATGGAATTTTTAGACTAGAGATAGATATCTTTGTCATTATCTACATAGATGACCTCCTAGTCTACAACAAGACCTTAGAAGAGCACAAGCAACACTTACGCAAAGTTTTTGAGAAATTGTGGCAGCATCAGTTATATGCCAAGCCGGAAAAATGTGAGTTCCCGGTGAAAGAATTGGAATTCTTAGGCTTTATTGTAGGATTAGATGGAATCAAAGTGGACCCTAAGAAAGTGGAAGCTGTCCAAAGATGGCCTGTACTGAAAACTGTAAGAGAAGTGCGGGAGTTCCTAGGCTTCATAGTATTTTGTCGAAGATTCATCAAAGATTACAGCCTTATCACTGCCCCCCTCTCCCACCTCACCAAAGACGCACTCAACACGGCACAGAAAGGTAACACGATATGAGCTCAAGGTATACTCTTGTATTATTCAATCCAAAAGTGGGACAACATAGACACATCCCAGGACTACACCCTCGTGACGCCGCACATAAGAGGGTTCACCACTGGGCATAGGGAATCACACGTAGAGTGGAAGCAAGGCAGGGCTTTGAGTCACTACTACTCCCTATATAGGTGCAATCGGTAGCAATGGCATGGTATGGCTACAAAGCCCTTACACTCACCCCCGGTTACTGGATTGCTGACCTCAGCAATCTAAGGGTAGCGTTTGTTATTTGACTCATCCGGGGTCTTAACACAACTTTTCCTAGCAAGCTGGTCAGTGTCTGCCGGTCTAAGGGGACCGCGGGGTCTTAACACAGTCTATACTATCAGACTGGCCAGTGTCTGCCGCACTAAGACGTTGGGGCTTTTTCTTTTTTGATGGAGTTATTTGTGATGATTGCTACCATGCGAGTCCACCCTCGACTCAATTACATTTGAGGAGTGGAGGCACATTTGGGGTCTATGATTGAGAACCGCATTATTTGTTGAAGTGTTGAGGCAGCTCAAGGGTCAGTAGAAGGAGCAGGGGGGTTCTCCTCGAGCCAAAGGGCGAAGGCATCCTTTCCGCATTCACGGGCCTCCGCTTCTGAGATCCAAGTGGCCTCCTTGAGTGGACGCCCGCGCCACTTGGTGAGGTATTCGGGGAAGCCTCTTTGTTCGCGGCGTCCGAGGAATGCTTCTACTTCGAAGGGACCATTGGAATGGAGCATTGGTACGCGCCGTCCCCATTGGTTGTCGGGATAGAACCTGCGCAGAAGATGAGCATGAAAGGCATTATGAACACAAACACTGTCTGGCAGGTCCAGCTTGTAGGTGACTTCGTTCAGCACGTCAGTGATTCGGTAGGGTCCATAGTAACGGTGATTGAACTTGGGGGTGATGTTTTTGGGAAGTGACATATTCTTAGAGCTCACTAGGACCAAGTCTCGTTTGGCGAATAGTACTGCCTTTCTCTTCTTGTTTGCTTGCTCTGTCATTGTTATCTTGCTCTGCTCGAGACTTTGCTTAGTTGCTGCATTGCGATCTCTCCATTTCTTCAAGAATTCTTTTGCATCTTGATCCTCCGCTTTGGCCGCTTCGGATGCTAAGGCTAGTGGTGTAATGACTTCTTTTCCTGTGGCTAACTCAAAGGGAGTGTACCCCATAGCCGAGTGGATGGAGCTATTATAGTGGAATTCCAAGACGTCAAGGTACAAGGCCCAATCTTTCTGATCCACTCTAGCATAGCTGCGGAGGTAATCTTCGATGCCTTGGTTGACTCGTTCTGTCTGTCCATCTGTCTCCGAGTGGAAGGATGATGAGAATCTCAGTTAGGTTTCCAGAGTCTTGAAGAGTTCCTTCCACATGTCGCTCATGAATCTTCCATCTCTATCTGATACAATGGCCAGTGGTAAGCCATGCAATTTGAATACATGTGTGAAGAAGAGGCGTGCTACCTCCTTGGCATTCAGTGGTGGTTTGGCCGGGATGAAGTGGGCCTGTTTGGAGAAATAGTCCACCACTACAAAGATGATTGTGTACCCATGGGATTTAGGTAGCTCCACAATGAAGTCCATGCTGATGACATCCCATGGGCAGTTAGGTACTGGTAATGGTTGTGGTAGTCCGGCTGGTCTTGATCTTGGTGCTTTGACCATTTGGCAAGTGGGGCAAGTTTTGATGTAGTCTATCACTTCTTCCTTCATGTTCGACCAAAAGAACTGCTTCCTAAGGGCCTCCAAGGTTTTTCTTTGCCCTTTGTGGCCTCTAATCTTGCCGTTGTGTATCTCATGCAGGATGAGTTTCTTTAATTCCACATTGTTGGGGATATACAATCTCTTGCCTAAAAATAGAATACCCTCTTCTAAGGTGTACATTCCATGTGCTGTCTTCTTTGCTTCCACATCTTTGATTATCTTGTGCATTTCTTGATCTTGTTCTAGGGCCTCTTTGACAAGTTCTATGAAGTTGCTGCTGACCACACTGACAGCTTTCAGGTCAGCTTTCCGGCTCAAGGCATCTGCTATTTTATTAGTAGAGCTGGGTTTGTGCTTAATCTCCAGGTCAAATTCGGCTAGGAAGTCTAGCCAGCGGGCTTGCTTTGCTAATAACTTGGGTTGGGATTGGAAGTATTTGAGGGAGATATTGTCGGTGAAGACTTGTATGCTTGTCTTGGACATAGTGCTTCCATTTTCTAAGGCAGTGGATGACTGCCAACATTTCTTTCTCATGTGTGCTCCACCTTGTTTGAGCATCGGTAAATTTCTTTGACTCATACGCAATGGGGTGACCCTCTTGGACCAGTACACCCCCTATGCCATAGTCAGATGCATTTGTAGAGATTTCAAAGGGTTTGGTGAAGTTCGGCACCCTTAGGACAGGAGTTTGGCTCATGCACTTCTTCATCTGCTCAAAGGCTTCCTGCTGCACGTTCCCCCATGTAAAAGAGTGTTACAGTCACATACCCATTCACATACAAACCTCCCCCTCCTAAGCCCCCATTCGCATATCCCTTCCCACACATATATGCAAACCCCCCTTCTACGCCCTTTTTTCCCATCCCCCCCCCCGAAGCGCAGACCAGAACGAATTAATTTACAAACAACACACACACCCGTACCCTCTTCTAGGCCCCTTGTCACACGCAGGGTGTGCGTGCGTGTGGCTGTTCGCGTGCGTTGTTCGTGCGGGAGTGTGTTTGTTCGCGACTGTTCATGCGCGGGGACGCGCATTCCGCTTTGTCCGTGTGGTGGTGTGCTGCAGCCAGCCGTTCACACGCAGTCCTTATCAGCTGTTCACACGTAGCCGGGTACTGCCCTTTTAATTTAAAATCCCGCAAAACCCTAAAAACACATTTAAAATTTTAAAAATTTCTTAAAAATCAAGTAAAACTAACAAAATTTATAGAAAAATTCCTTAAAAATTTCCAATATTTCTGTAAATAATTGACATATTTTTCCAACCTAAAATTTAAAAAAAAAATACAAAAAATCAAAAATTGAAATTCTTTTCAAAACCATGAAAAAAATGGAAAATTTTCCTTAAAAATTCATAAAAATGTCAAAATAATGTCACTTTTTTTTTTTGCAAATTCTACGAATTCTTTTGTACATTTTGCCAATATTTTCTCATTGAAAACGCTTTCCTTAATTGGCAAAAGTATTAATTGGAGACAAAACCCTAATTTTTTTTTATTTTAAAAAAACAAAATTCAATGGAAAAAATCATTTTTAATCCCCCAAATGAGCTAAAAAATAAATTAAATCCGATCACCTTCTTTACACTTGATGCTCATGATTGGTTGTTGAAATTTCATGTCCACATCATTTTTATAAAAAAAACAAAAACAAAAAACAAACAAACAAACAAACACATCAAAACGCACTTTTAAAAAACAAACAAACAAAAAAAAATACAACCAAACCAAACTTTAAAAAAAAAAACAAAAAACAAAAAAACAAAAACAACCCACAAAACTAGACAATCATAATCTTAAATCCAAATCAATCCAAACCCCTAACATCTCCATTTTTTTTCTTTGGTCACACGTCCCATTTGTTTAATTATTTCTTTTTGGTCAATGTGTTAGTTGTTTTTCCGTTTTCCTATACGATAGGACGACTAGTCTTAGTCAGCCTTTTGTCAGTTTTGTGGATTATCGGTGGATTGCGTCTTTTCCTTTTCGAGGCCGTCGTCTCAGACTTTGCAGACAGACCCACATATTGCCAGGTTTTTTCTCTTTTTTCCTCTCTCACGTTCACCATAACACACATTTAAATTGTGATTAAAATCAATTGACCGTTGCACATACACAAAATTAACAGACTGCACTTTATAAAATTGTAACAAAACGAACTCGAACGTTATTTGTAAAAGGAATCCCGCCATTGCACGAGCACCTTTGCACCATAACCCACTTAATTTTTGTAAATTAAAACCCATTCACCAATGCATATGCACACGCGTTACAGACACCTTTAACTTGTAAAAAAATGAACCCCTTGAAGTCACGCATGCATGCACACAAGTGCCACAGATCATGTAATTATAACAATAAACTGCATTAGTAGAGACTCAGTCAAGTAAAGTTGTGTCAAGTCTAAGAGGGGCTGGGCTACGTTTCCGACTCACCATGCATTAACGGATTAAACATTAATAATGAACTATGCTTAATTGATTATTGAAATAAGATGAGTCGTTCGTTTCACCCATCCACTTCACCGCACTGTAAGACCCTGAATGTTTACGGGGATTGGGTTTTCTTGGTCAAAGATGTCAATCATATTTGTTCATGTCTATTTTACTAGTCCGAGTCTGTGATTCTGTTTGGAGTCTGTTCAGTGTCTGGGTTACGGTATGTGTGACACTTTTGTTTTATTTTGTGTGTTTGATTACGGGGTTTTGGGTGTCTGTTTGTACTACATATTCACCAAGCTTTCGGGAAGGACCTGAGAAGATTGAAGAACGACCGAACGATCCCGAACAAGAAGAATCAAGCTCAACATCATCACTGACATAGTGTGTTTTCACACTGTCACTAACTGTGTCTCTTGACATACTACATTCTGCTCTTCTACTGATAAAATCTCAGAATTCTGATGTTGATTTGCTGCTGATCTTGCAACCTCAACATGGCAAAAGACTCTCCAAATGCTCGATTCAAAGGAGTCGGGTTTGACACCTGACAACCCCGCATCAAGCTCATCTTGATGAAAAAGGGTCTCTGGGCCATCACAAATGGCAAAGAGAAGAAACCTCAGGATGCGGACCTTGTAACTACTTGGCAAAAGAATGATGACAGAGCCCAGGCCATTATCAAACTGGAGCTAGATGACAGTTATATCCACCATGTGGATAACTGTGAGACCTCACAGGATACATGGAAAAGACTTGACACCCTATTCGGTGCACAATCTAAATCATCAAAGTATGGTCTCCTGATTGAGTTCTTCAGGCTTGAAATGAAGTCCAGCACGTCACTTGCCACACATCTCAATTACATGGAAGGACTCCTAACCCAACTTGCAGGAATCAACATTAAAATGGATGAAGATGTTTGCATCGGTGTTCTACTTAAGAGTTTGCCTCCTGAATATAATAATGTATCAACAACTTTAATCAACATGCCAAATCTTGAACTTGTTGATATCCAGGCATCACTGTTAGAAGAGGAAAAGAAGCTAAAAACTAAGGAAGAACCAAGTACTTGTAGAGATGAGCATGCATTATATGTTGGCAACAGGTACAAAGGCAAGAAGGATCAGCTCTTTTGTGACTTTTGCAAAAGGACCGGACACACCGAGAAGTTCTGCCATGCAAGAAAGAGATCCCAAAAGGCCTATCTAGTCGTAGTCAAAGAAGAAGAAGAAAATGGAGCAAAGGAAGAAGAAGATGAAGATGAAGACCACCAGGATCGGAAGGACAAGATTCATCAATCCTTCTACTCTCATAACTCTGATAGACTGTTTTAAAAGCCTTGTACTTCCTTGCCCTAATGCTTCCTGCCATAAGCTTTGTAAACTCCTTATGTAACTTGGCATTACAGTCCCTGTACACTTTGTGAGGCCCCTGTTACAGCCTCTGGATGTCCATCATGTTTTGGTGCCCACACTTAGCCTTTTCTGCAACAGCCTCTGGTGTCTACCATGTTTGTGGTGTGCCCACACTTTGCAAGTGGTTCTCATTACAACCTCTACACACTTTGTGCCTTTTTAGTTGTGATTGAGGAGGGGTGTTGAGAATCAGCAATCACACTCACTAAACAGCCTCTTTGTATGGAGCTTCAGGGTCAAGGACATGCAAGCTAACCTATCCCATATGCACAATGGTGCCTACTGCAGTTTCCTACTTTCCTATAAAGCATTGTACTTGCATCCTTTTCTTAATGCAATGATAGTACTCTTTTCATTTCAGTGAAGTGTCAACGTCATTGTCCACATACACAAGATTGTGTTTATGAGTCCAAGTCTCAATCTTGGAACCTAATTCACTTGTGTAACAAACAGTGTCTTTATCTTCTTCATCATGAGTCCACACTTCTTCTTTCATCCACCATAACTCACTGCCATGCTCTAGATCCCGCATTTCTCACATTTGTTACTCCTTCTTGGCTTCTTATAAAAACCAGTCTCACCTGGTTTATAACCGTACCTTCTGCTTATCTACAGCTAATATCCATGAAGCGTTGTGCTTGCTCCTTTCTGCTTCCTTTGTGCCCAGCGGTAACTAGTTACTTACTGTTGAAGAGATAGTTATGCTCTTGAAGAAGGAAACTTCTACCCCCTTACTCGTCATAAATCGGTTCTGGAGGAACTAACATAACTACTTCCATACTGGAGAAGAGATAGGAGCAATAGAGACCCCTGAACTGTTAATAAGTTGATTGAGAAGCATAACTATCTCTTCAACAGTAAGTAACTAGTTACCGCCCTTCCTTCTTTCCTCTCCTGTCCTAATTTATTTTCAGCCCAAAAGGAATGACAAATTGATCAGCTAGCTGCCTTCATCCTTACATACTATATTATCTGGACCTATGCTTTCACAACTAGTTTCAAATGTCCAGTCCACTCTGGAAACCTCCCTTACCTCTTGTCTTCAAACAATGTATACCAGTGTTTAAACTTCCTTGCAAGACAAGGTGGATTCCTTGATTGGTCAGGACTAAGGCACTGGAGGATTTGTCTACAAAAAGGGCTACACTTTTTGATATTAATGCTCAAATGACTGCTGCCACATCCTTAATGGATTCCCAGAAGGAAACTATCCAAGAGCTAGAATCTAAGGTTGCTAAGTTGGAAGAGGAGAATGCATCCTTGCACCTTGAGAAAAATTCTGCCCTTTAGGAAATGGCCACTTTGGCTAGTAAACTTGGTACTAGTGAAGGTCAGTTGCAACACTCTCAGGCAATTGTAGAGTCCCAACAGAAAGTTATTGAAGAACTTAACCAAAAAGTGGCTGTTCTTTCTATTCCTCCGCCAACTCCTATTGTCCCTTCAATCATATCTTCCAAAGGAGAGCTTGATCAGTTGCACCATAAAGCTAAATTATGTGATGGGTTCTCCGCTAAGTGGAACGCCTTCAGCAGAGGATGAACTGTGTGCAGGAAGATTTTACCCGCTATACTGAATTGGTGTCACCTCCTCCTTCCTTTTGGATCAAATATAATCAGCAGAGGTTTGCCCTGTACATCTCTTTAAGAAATGTGGATTTGGAACCTCCAGAGGATGGGTGGTCAAATTTTTGGTCTGCGGGTCTCTTGAGAGCTGTTTTTGATAGATTTGTGGATGAGTTGGTTTCCCATGAGGCAGCCATGTATGTGCACTCAGTTGAGCTCCTACTAGCAGATAGTTTGAAGTATTATCATGAGCAGACGTCTTGGTGTAAGGGACATGCTTGGCATCCACCTTTGGAGGCTGACGCTTTGGAACCTCGTCGTCTTCAAAGTGTTTTTCATAAATCTGATATCCAGCCATTACAATCTCAATTGTTGAGCTTTATTGCTGATCATCCGTTATTTACTGATTCCTTTTTCCAGGACCTTAGTTTCTGTTGTTCTATCTATCCTTTAGATCCTGGTGATCTCCTTTCTTATTCTCTTATGGCGTATCGTTTCCCTTTTTATATTTCTCTTCTTTCCTCAAGTCCTGATACCATTCCGATTTTATCTTTTACCCCTTCTGGATTTCCTCATATCCCTGTTTTTACTACATGTCCTTTTATTGTTGATCCTACATCATCACCTACCCCTTCTGACCCTCCACCTTTTGTTCCTCCTATTCCTTCTGTTTTCTTAGTGGATTCCCTTCGTACCTTTTTGTTGAATTCTCCATCTTTGCCATCTTCCTTATCCCTTCATTTGCCTTCCTTTTATGATTTATCTTATCCTCCTTTACAATGTTCTCCTCTTATTCCATTGCCCCCTTCATTTGATTATATCAATCTTCCTCCCCAGTCAGTGCTGGATACTCCAAGATATGACAATGACATACTCCGTCAAAGACAATGGATGTTACATGATTGTGTGACAGGACCGGTGTTTAATTGGCCTCTCATTCCAGGGTCTTGGGATACATCTGCGGCATGTTCGAACTCTTACCTTCATTTTGCCAAAGTGCATGTTACTTCTGAGGATACCACTGTTCGCCTTGTAGCTCATTTTTGTTGGTATCTTGCTTTCATGCATCAGCAATCAAAGCTGAATACTCGAAAGAGCATCCCTCAGTTGCTCATCAATCCAAATGTAGATGTGACTGTTGCTCAGATGGATGTTCTGTACTACTTTGCACAGGCCTTCCCTACCAGGTTCCTCATCTTACTGGAAAGGATGTGTTACTTACAGTTCCTCAAGAATGTGCCTCAGCATTTTGTTGATGAGAGTAAAGCTTTGGAGCGTTTAAAGCTTAGTATGCAGTTTAAGAAGAAATACCTTCATCCTACTTAGCAATGGAGCTTTTTCCTTATTGTATCATTCCTCCTTTATTAATGGAAAATTTCTTTTTGCTCTCCAATTTTTGGGGATCCATGCCATTCAGACTATATTTGTATATGGGTATTTTTTGTATTGGGTGATGTTTTTTTCAATTATGTGGAGCTGATGAAGATGAAGCTGTGAAGATTGATGCAGTTGGTTATCACATGGTTGCAGTTGCAGATTTGGATGCAGAACTCTTATATCCTTTAATAGTTTGAGTTTATAATATTGGAATGGTTTTTTTTTTGTGTTATTGGTTTTCCTTTCATATGTGTTTCAGATCCAGGTTATAAAGCTGATATGTTGGGGTTGTGATCAAAGTGGGTGATTTATGCTGAATTGAAGATTGTTTTTAGCAGATCATAGAGCTTTTATTCTTCCATTTTCTTAGGTCGCGAGGATGCTTCCTTATTAAGTGTGGGGATATGTTGAGTGTGGAAATGATTGGTTTTTGGGCTGATTTTTTGTTGTTCTTGTTGTTGAATGGTTGTTTTTGGTGGTTGATTGTTTGAGTTTGAAGATGTTTTGAAGTGTTTGGAGTGGTTTGAGTATGTTTGAAAGGGTTTATGTTGATTTTTGATGAAATATATTGTTCTGAAGAGTTCTGTAATTCTCTCTGTATGGTTCTGTAAGGCCTGATTTTCTTCTGCTTTGTTCTGTTTTGTTTCTATTTTGGTAGTTGAGATGGTTGAATGAATGTTTTGAGAGATGATTGAGAATGTGTGAAAAGGTTTATGAGAGATTGAATTGGTTTTGTTATGATTTTTATGGGTTTTGTTGATCTTCTGTAAAGTTTTGTAGCTTCTGTGCTTCTATAGCTCTGTTGTTCTGTACTTCTGTTATTTTGTGGTTCTGTTCTATTTGTTTCTGTTGAGTGTTATGATGGATGTATGGATGTTTTGGGAAGTGTTTTTGTCTTAGGAAAAGGATGAATGGAATCTCTATCCAAGCTAATTGAAGTGAAGAAGTAATTACTGAAGATTTACAGAAGATTCACAGAAGGTTACAGAAGGATAGTGACAGAAGACAGATCTCACAGGACACTATGATGTCTCTGGTGCCCCTTCACATCTGACATACCTTTTGGGAGGTGTATCCATGACCTAAGAAGGATTATTGTGAGTGATTATTGAGTGATTGTAGTGAGGATATGATGTACTATTGATGGAGAGAGAGAGAGAGAGTCAGAGATAGTCAATTCTATCAAAATAGTGTAACTGTATATGAGAGATTGAGAGAGAGAACTATGAAGACATTGAAGATGAATAATATGTGATGTATTTCCATTCAAAGATGGTATATTCCCTTGTGTTCTTTGTTCTATTGATGGATTTTGTGAGGATGTTGGAGAATATGGTTGATTCTATCAAATCTGTGGGAGATATCTACTATGATGCTGCGTGAAGAATTGTTGTTTTCTTTGTTTTGATGATCAAAGGAATGAAATAAAAGCTTATTGATGTTACAAGATAGATTTTCTTGCAAGAGAATTCCCTTTTCCTTGGTGTTCCTCTTGGGGCTCCATTCTGGGTTGAGGCAATCTTAATAGCATTATTTTTGCAAAATTATCTTTCTACGACTGCTACTTGTCAAATAATGATTGCTACTTGGATAGGAAAAACTCCTTTTATTTCATATTTTTGAACCTTTAGGTGTATTTCTTATATTCAAGTACCCAAAGAGACTCCTAGAAAACTTGACCATTCTAGTTTGAAAGTTATTTTCATTAGATATTCTTATTTTTCTAAGGGATATAAGTATTATGATCCATCCTCCAAGCAAGTAATCATAAGTCGTAATTCTATTTTCAATGAGCAACTTATGGGCAACACATGGTCGCAAGAGGATGCTAGGAGGACTTGGTCATTGGAGGACATTGATGACAAAAAGTCATTACTCACTACTTTTCCTTTTCTATATGATGATGAACCTTCTTCACTGGATAATATTGACTCTTCAAATTAGGACTCACATCCTGTACCTATTATTGATGATGATGACCTTGGCATTGATGTTTATATTGATCTCCCAATTGAGAATTTATATGGTACCTATCATGTTTATGATGTTGATATTCTTGAGAATGCTCTCAATATTTGTGAAGAACTTGTCTCCTACAATGATGCCATGTCATCCCCACAAAAGAAAAAATGGCAAGAGGCTATGGAAATTGAGCATTGATCTCTTCTCTCTAAAGGTACATGGGTTCTAACTTAGTTAACACCTGGATGTACTACTATTAAATGCAAGTGGGTTTATAAGACAAAAAAAAAAAGCAAATGGAACATTTGAAAAATTTGAAGCAGGCCTAGTTGCCAAACATTTTTTACAAATCGCAGGAGTTGATAGTCAAGAAACTTTCTCACCTATTGATCCTATTACTAGTATTTAAGTCTTGTTAGTTTTTGTTGTTGAGTTTGATTCGGAGGCTCATCAAATGGATCTAAAAATTTCTTTTCTTAATGGGAAATTAAAGGAAGAGATACACATGGAGCAACTCAAGGGATTTTCATGGTGAGAGCTATGGCAAGAGAGCAAGAGCAAGAGCAAGAGCCAGAGCAAGATCCAGAGCAAGAGAGAGAGAGAGAGAGAGAGAGAGAGAGAGAGAGAGAGAGAGAGAGAGAGAGAGAGAGAGAGAGAGAGAGAGAGAGAGAGAGAGAATGTGGGAACTCCAATAGTCACAATGTGTGACCAACCTTCCCTTCATTCAAAGGTCATTTAAAGAATAAAGAATGTGTGACAGTGATGGGTGCCTGCCACTTGTAGTGTGTAGTGATGGGTACTGTCACTGTAATAATACACAGGCGGCTAGGTAGAGGTGCCTTTAACCCCAATAACCTCCGACTTAAAGGAAAATATGTACTAGTGAGGAGTGAAAAGAAAAATAAAAGACAATACAACATGTACACATGTATAACAGAATGCGGAAAGATGTAATCTCATCCCACGCCCATCAACCTCCTGAGGAAGGAAAAGCGCTCTATAGAAAGGCTTTTCATGAGCAAGCCTGCAAGATTATGATCAGTCGAGATCTTAAGAAGGTCAAGAGACTTGTCCTCAATGACCCCAAGTATGTAGTGATACCTCACCTCAATGTGTTTCGTCTTCGCATGGAAGACCGGATTCTTGGCTAACTAGATAGCACTCATAGAATCAGAATGCATGGTAGGGATAGCATCAATACCAAGGTCATGAACCAAATGACCCAAACAAATGGCCTCCTTGCAAGCCTCAGTGGTTGCAACATACTCAGCTTTTATAGTAGAAAGGGCCATGCATTTTTTGCACCCTGGACATCCATGAAACCACACCTCAAGCATAAGTGAACACATAACCAAAAGTGGACTTCCTACTATCTGCATGTCCTACATAATCAAAGTTAATGTACCCCAAGAATCCTATATCCTAGCTGCCATAGCATATGTGCATATCTGCAGTGCCCTTCAGGTACCTCAAGATACCCTTCACGGCATCCCAATGCTTCTTCCCAGGTGTAGCCATATAGTATGCCACAACACCAATTACAAAGGAAATATTTAGATGAGTGGCTATCATGGCAACTGCCCACTATAGATGGATAGGGAATCTTGGCCACCTCGGTCCTCTGCTCATCTACCTTCATACAATCAACATGTGATACCTTCACATAAGAAGGTAATGGACATCCAATAGGCTTCATGTCCTGCATGTAGAAGCACTCAAGGACTTTATGAATGTACTCCCTCTACGACAAGTAGATGAGTCCTTGATGCATGTCGTGTCTAATGCGCATACCAAGTATGTGAGAGGTCTCTCCCATATCCTTTATCTCAAAGCTATTCTTGAGTTGAGCCTTAAGAGCATCTAGCTCATCATTTTCTTTCCCTACTAATAGCATGTCATCCACATAGAGTACTAAAATACAATTATTGATCCATAGCACTATGTTTTAGCCTTGTGACTGCATAAAGGCATCGAACTTATGATACCATTCCCTAGGTGCCTACTTCAATCCATAAAGACTTTTCTTCAGCTTGTATACTAGGTACTCCATGCCAGGCTCTGCAAAGCCCTTAGGCTGCTCCATGTAAATCTCATCATGCAAGTCTCCATGTAAGAAAGCTATCTTGATATCCATCTTGTACAAGTTCAAGTCAAGCTATGCAACCTATGCCAAGACTAAGCGTAGGGTGGTCATCTTAACCACATGAGAGAAGACATCATCAAAGTCAATACCATGCTCTTTCTTAAAACCCTTTGCTACTTGTAATGAAAGAGACCTAACTGTCCTAACTAAGAGGAAGGAGAGAGAGAAGGACTGCAAAGGAAGAGGAAGAGGAGAGAGAAAGGCAAGAAAAAGAGAGAGAAAGAGGGAGAAAGGAAGAAGAGGAAGAAGAAAAAGAAGAAGCCATGGAAGCTTGAGAAGGTGAAAAGAGAGTTTCTTGATAATTTTTGTCATGCCTCAAAATACCCTCTTACACATTATATACAATCAGTGTGACTAGTATCTTCCCATGCCATGTTCCCGTGATCCCCGTTCATTACAAACCATCCCGTCTCATAAAATTTTTGTCCTTAAAAACAAGGGATGTAGTCATGGACTGTAAGGGTGTGCCGTAGGAAATCAGCCATAACTTTGTGTCGAAAACTCCGAATGGGACAGTTGAGGTGTCATTGCCCATGAGATGTACTTTCAACCCAGGTGGGTGGGGCGGGGCTGCAATCAGGTCATGACCAAAACTGTTACAAAATAAAGGGCTGTCCATGAATTACTAGTGTGCTGTCCCAGATGGTATGGCTCGAGAAAAACAACCATAACTTCCACTAGGGAACTCCGATCGGGGCAAGTAAGGTGTTGGCACGGTGTCAAAGAGTTTATTGTTCATAATATAAATCATGGGATTCTTATGAACACAGAAGAACTTTACTAGGATTTATACGAGGAATTTGCATACATAATTCAGTCATTGTTACCCAACAACCAACTTAGTTACATAAGTTCTTTTGTATTTAGCATACAATTTTCAGTTGTACCATGTATATTGATTTAAAAAAATAAGTCTATGGGAACCTACAACTTGGTCAGTTGGAAGAAATTGATAGTCTGCAGGATAAATCACATTGATTCAAGTGGAAAATGTGGTTAGAAATCATGAAAAATGCCAAAAGTCCACTAGGTTCATGGGGGACCTGAAGTAATGAACCAAAGTGATCTGTAAGTGACCTAAGTAGGTCAAAAAGTAAAGTGGAATTGAGCAAGATGTAGCCCACGATTTTCAGCGCAAAATGCGGGCCTGCATAACCTGGAGCATCTGGAGAAAACTGGGAGCTATGGTGCATGCTTTGGAGCATGCAAACTGAAGATAAACTAGAGCTGAAGATGAAGATACAAACAAGGAAGCTAAGAGCTCCTCTTACCCGTATATTTGGTCTGATGAAAATGCATGGTATGACAATCTATAAAACGGGGGAAATCTGAGAGAAAAGTATTCAGCCTGCTCTTATGTACGTCTTCTCTCATTTTATTTACCTCATTCATGGTCTAATGAAGCCCGATTTGTATCCAAGTACTTGAGTGACTTTGGGGCAAGCAAAGGGGGAGGATTTTGAAGGTGTATGGGTTGTTATGGATTGAAAAAACGAGTCATAAATAGGGCAGCCCACTGTTGTTGTCCATTTTGATGAACAAACAAGTGATTCATGTGATTGAAATAGAAGAAATTGACCTCTTAACATCAGGGCTTTACTCATTAATGATTAGAGGAGCTTATTCATGAGTTTATGTACACGTTTTGAGCTTGATTATGGGCTGGAAGTTTCTGTTTTAAAACAGGGCTGAAGTTAAACTTATGCTCCATCAATGCATTTCATGTACTATTGGTCCATGTCTTGAATGTACTTGAGTCTACCATCAAAATACTAGTTTCTTGAAGTTCTAATCCGTCTATGTACATGAGTTAAAAGCCATTTGAACTTGCATTTGGTATATGAATTTGGATTAAAAATCTAAGAATATCCTTTTATGTAATGGCTTATTTTTCCAAATGCATTTGATGTAATCAAGATAGTGACATTCATTCCATTCATGTATGCTAAATATACAGAAAAAGCTTGATATCTTCTTCTTCAACCAAGTCATTTCTAAAACCTGAATCTTGTCAAACTCCATTCTTTTTCCATTCTCCAAACCTTGAATCCCATACTTTTCTTCTGCTCTAAGCCTCGGTGGTAGACCTTCAACCCCTAACACGACGACAGTGGTGAACCCGACGTGAAAGGTCCGATGTGGAAGAGAAAGTACAATGGGAGAATCATCAAGTTCGGGAGGAGATGCCTTGCAACATTTGGTTCGTCTGATGCAAGAAAGCCAACAACAACAATTGCAATTTCAGCAGTAGTTGCAATTGCAACAACAACGGAGACAAGAAGAAGAGCGGAATGATGCCGCCGCCATTAAAGCTTTGGAAACAGTTGGGCAAGAGCTCAAGCAATTTAATGGGCAAAATGTATCCTCTTTTATCCGCCTCTATACTGACAAGATGGTCTTCTTTGAAGTTCTTCAACATGCTTGGAGCCGACCGTTTGGCTGTGCATGGTCTCCAAGACCGAATTCATGGTCTTTTCCAAAAAGACGCGGGATGGTCCACATTCAAGAAGGCTCTTCGAGAAGAAATTTTTCTTGAAGATTCTGGCCTTATGACAAAGAAAGTTTTCACTGAATGGGTTGAAAGGCCCAATAAAAATCTAACCGCCACTACTCTTCATTGCGAATTTGAAAGCAAATTTTCTCAACTAGATCCTGAGGATCAACAAGGTATGGAAAGCCAGAAGATTGAATTATTTCTAAAGGCTACAAATCCTTTCCTTCAAGAAAAGCTAACTGATCAAGTTGAAGATCCTGACTCTGAGACGGGATTGAAGACTGCTTGGAGTGATGTCACTGAAGCAGTTAATACGATTGCTCGAAGAGAGCAGTTGTGCCTAAGATGGGGATCAACCCTTGCACCAACTGAATCCATGAAGGAGCCTATTCCTGTTTCTTGACCTCCTATCTCTATGGCCAAGCAACCAAGAAATTCTGTTGTTCCATCTCCAAAGAAGGATGTCATGGATAAGGTAATTAAAAGCATGCGGGATCTCCATCTTAATCTAATGGAGATTAATTCCAAAGTGGAAAGGCTTGATGTGAAAGTGGAATAAAGGGGACGATCAACTGCCCAAAGACCTGTACAAGAAGGCTTCAAAAGACGTTGTATCTAGTGTGATAGCCTACAGTATGATAAGAGGGAGTGCGGTGCATTCCGTGAAGCTGAAGCACAAAAATTAGTCTTTTGGAAGGATGGTAAAATTCATGCAACCAAAACCGGGCTTCCTCTTGAGCCAAATTTCGGCAAGGGTGGGGCATGAAGAAAAGATTGGAGGATTTGGCAACAAGAACAAAAACTAATGCAAAATCTAAAGTGTGGATGCAGGCCTTAGATTGCATGGAGCAAGGCAAGGCAACCAAAGATGATTTAACTACTGCCAGTCAATGCATCCGAGGAAGTACCGGATGGACCGAGCCAGTCGATTCATTTTCATCTTTTGCTCGGTTAGCTGAAATTAATAATCATGAAGCCATGATAGAAGAAAAAAGAAGAAGAGATGAAGATGTTGTGGGTCCTTCTTCTTCAGGACCAACTAAACACGTGACAAGAAGTAAACCAGATCAGCAGAAGGCTGCTGAAAATCCATCACCACAAGAGCTTGATATGGGAGATGCCCCTCAAGCAAAGAAGACAGAAGGAAAAAGAAAAATTAAACATCCTAGTTACAAGTTGCAGTCTGACATAGAGACCGCAACGGATCTTAAGCGGATCCTAGAAGAAAGGATTCTTGGAAGTAGAATTGAATTTACATTAGGTGAAATTCTCAGAATTGCAAAACGAGGATTTCATGATGTAATAATTGATGTAATTAAACAAAAAATACAATATGTTGGCGAGGAAACTGAAGAATTTGTGCATGCTTTTTTGCAAGCACTTCATGTGTATTTGCAGGATGAAGAGAAGCTGAAAACTCAAGGGATTCGATTGGAGGCAATCAAAGAATTGATTGCAGCCATAGAAGCCAAAGATTAAGACATCTATGAAGCACAAATTGAAGAAGCTATTATGGTGGGGACTTCTCAATCTAAAGTGCAGCCCATGCTTAAGAAAGAATCTCATCTTCACAACATGCAAGAAGAAAGTGATGCTCACTTTATTCCTAGTAGTCACTACTCCCGTACCCATTGGGCAAGGGCGACCACTGAAACCATTGTTAAGATTGGAGAAAAAGAGACTCCATGCATTGCCCTTATAGACCATGGCTCAGAGATTAATGTCATGTCAAGAAGTCTCTACGAGAATGGCGGATGGCCCATTGATGTGGAACCAGGATGGTGCATGAAAGCATCCAATAACTCCTCTGGTGATCTTTATGCAGCATGCCCTTATGTACAAGTTACTATTGGTAATGTAAAAGATGAATTTCATTTCTTTGTTCAAGATTCCAGCAGCTATCCTATCATTCTTGGACAACTTTTTATTTCTGAGTCTCGTTTAGAGACAAAGACCCTTGATGATGGTTCATCATATGCTCGGATAAGAAGTAAGGATAATGATAAAGCTGTCCAGTTCTTGATTGTATGTGTAAATCATCACCCGAATAGAGATCGATTGAGAGATCATCCTGTTCCTCCTAATGCCCGAGAATTTAAGGGTTTTCGGGTAGCACTGCTATAAGTGGAGGCTATGGCAGTGCATCATGTTATAAAAAATTACCTTCACATGTAAAGGGGGCAAGGCCAAAAGCTGACTTGCAGGTTTTTATGGACAATAGTGTGGGATGTTATAAACTGTTTTCAACCATGAATAGGGCTGAAAGAAAGCATCTATGTCATGTGGAACAAGAACTGAAGAAAATTGATGTTTTTCCTATAGATGAAAAAATTTCAAGGCTATTTTATGGGTTGAATTATAATGATGCAATGGCTAAAATATATGCAGCTGTTCATGCAGAAAATCAAGCTAAAAATCAGTCCATACAAGTATGCACATTGGATATGTATGACATAATTCAAGAATCTGCAGATCATGAAGCTTTTGAACATCCGAACAAGGAAGAGGTAAGAGTAGAAACAAAGTATAAGACAGTTGATAAAAAGGTCAAGCCAGTGGCTACTCCTCTAACACCCAAAAGTGATGGACTAGCAAAAAGGATATCCAAACAGCCAAGCCTTTGTGATCCCAAAGATTGGTCACCAATTTACAGCAGACAGTTTACAAGAGCTGAAATTTGGTGAAGAATCTTTTCTCTTGCCCAGCTGAAAAGCAAATCTTCATGCAGATGATAAAGAATCATGGTAAATCTTTTTCATTTCAGCCACATGAAACTGGCTGTGTGGATCCAAGCGTTGTGGCACCAATGGTGATTTTTACGGTCCCACACGTTCCTTGGAATCTTAAACCAATTCCGGTACCAAGGGCTCATTTGCCTAAGTTATTGGAGCTTCTAAATGAAAAGATAAGAATGCGAATATTGGAGCCATCTTCAGCTCCATATTCCAACGATGGTTTACCTTGCCCAAGAAGAATGGATCTTTGCGATTCATTTAAGATTGTTGAGTGTTGAAATGACTTGTTTTTTGGATGATTTTTGTTGTTTTTGAGAGCTGAATGGTTGATTTTATGGGATGATTGATTGATTTGGAAGTGGTTTGAGAGTGTTTTAGATGATATTGATTGTGTTTTGGAAGTTCGTGATGTTTGTTGATGGTTCTGTGATGTTCTGATAGGTTCTGAATGGTTCTGTATACCTTCTGTTTTGTTCTGTTTTGGTTTGTTTTGTTCTGATTGTCTTCTGTAAGGAGGGATGAAGTATTGATTGATGAAGAATGAGATATTGAGAAAGTTTATTGAATGGTTTGTGAGAGTTTGAAATGGTTTGAGAGTGAGTTATGAGGTTTTGATAACCTTCTGTAACCTTCTGTAGGTCTTCTGTAGAGCTTCTGCTTCTGTTCTGTCTCTGTTCTGTTCTGTACTGTAGCTGTTCTGGTACTGTTCTGTAGACTGCTCTGTATGCTTCTGTAAGTGTTCTGTGGAATGTATGTGTGACTTTGGGAAAGTTTTCTAGCCTTGGAAAGAGGTGAATATAAGTGCAAAAGAGCTGAAAGAAGTAGCTGCTGAAGACTCAAGTGAAGACTAGAGTGAAGTGACAGTAGTGAGCTGTGAAGAGACAGTGTAGTGGCTCTGGTGACCCTTCATATCAGACATACCTCTTGGGAGGGGTATCCACGACCTAAGAGTGATTATTGAGAGTGATTTTTGAGAGATTGTAGTGAGGATATGATGTATTATTGATGGAGTGAGATAGAGAGAGAGTCAGAGATAGCCAATTCTACTCAAACAGAGTGATTGTATATGAGAGATTGAGAGAGAAGACTATGAAGATATTGAAGATGAATACTATGTGATGTATTTCCATTCAAAGATGGTGTATTTCTTTGCTTTCTTTGTTCCATTGATGGATTTTGTGAAGATGTTGAAGAATATGGTTGATTCTATTAAAATCCGTGGGAGATCTACATGATGCTGCATGAAGATTTGTTGTGCCTGGTGTTCTTTTCTTCATTGTGACAATATGAAACATGATAAACAAGCTTGTTGATGTTACAAGATAGATTTTCTTGCAAGAGAATTCCCTTTTCCTTGGTGTTCCTCTCGGGGCTCCATGTTTTTGGTGCGCAGCCGGGGAATCTTGCCATCAACAAGCACCAAAAGAGGCTGAAAATGAAGGAAATGGCATTGCCAAGAAGAGAAGAATTCAATGGATGTTTGTAAAGTTCCTTCTTCCACTGAAGAGTTGGAATTTCTCATAATCAAAGCCACTTTCCACAAGAAGTTCATCCCACAATGGTGGAAACACATCACCATCATGATGCGTGCTCTATGTGGTGGACAGTTTCCTCTTCCTGTTGAAGCAGCAGAAACTTGCATCTTGGTGGCAAACTGTTTGGGAACAAACTGAAGAGCAGGAACAGAGAGAATGAACATCCATGGAAGATTTGGCATTCATTGAGAAGTTTCCAGATAACATCAAGTGGGAGATTGTGAAGAAGCTTCAGGAGTCTTGGTCTGTAGAGGTTTACAAAGATAAGAAGGAAAAGAGTTGGAATTTGTTCGTGGATGCTCAATAGCAAGATACATGGGATGCTTGGTGTACTGATAATCTTCTGTTTGCTCAATTAGCAACCCACTGGAAGTTGGTAGACAGAGTGTTTTTCACAACATACACTATTGAAACCATCAGAAGCTGGCATTACTATGATGATGGTACCACCACAATGCTCAGACGTATGCATTTTGACACCTTCAGAACCGAATACCTTCCTCTGTGTAGTGGCATGAAAGCAAAATTCAGGGACGTTGAAAAGAAAGAAGTAGAAGAAATGTTGGCAAGAGAGTCCTACAGAGACTGAGGCCTTCTGTTAACCCTCTGTGGAGCACTAACAACATAGTGGAGCCAACCCCCTGATGAATGACGCAATAAAAAGGCAAGCGTTAGAACGAGTCCAGAGGTACGTGAGAAGAGAGAAAGCAAAAATCAAGGCTGAGAACGAGCTCGCAGCAGAAGCTGCCTTTGATGCCCTTGCGGAACTCTTTACAGAAGTCCCAATGGCACATCAAGCCCTTCCTCCTCCTGCTGGAGGTCCACTTCCAAGCCAGATCCGTCCTGGAAATATTGATGACAGGCCAGCGAATGTAGTCCCATTTCCAGTTTTTAAGGGAGAGTACAATGAAGACCCCGATCTTCATGTAGTAGAGTTCATGGTAGCGTGTGTGGCTAACAATGCCAGAACCCCTGAGCATTGGTTAGCAATATTCCCCGCCACTTTCAAGGGCATGGCGTTTCAGTGGTATGAGAGACAAGCAGCAGGAACTTTTGGCACATGGGACGACCTGAAGTTAGCCTTCCTCACTAAATTCAGGCGTGAAAGTTTTGAAGAGCGGATGCGAGAGGAATTTATGAACCTAAGTCAATCCTCTGGAGAAAGAGTAGAAGCTTATGTCTCAAGAATGGAATCCATCCTGAAGAGATGGACTAACCATAATCTAGATGATGGCATTCAGAAGGGGGTGTTTCTCAGAGGATTACAACCAGAAGTCCGTAAGTTTGTGGAGCTGCACAGACCAGCCACACTGCAAGCTGCAACAGAAGGTGCAAGACTGTACGATGAAGTGGAAGCTAGATTGGCGATGAATATAGGAAGAGGAGTTCTACCTCCTCTGATGCCAGGAATGATGTATCCACCAAATGCAGTCCCAGGGACTGTTCCCTATCCCTACCAACAGATACCCCCGATATCACAGTACAGTGCACCAAATTCACAGTGGCCACAATCCATGCCTCAAATGATGGCTCAACCACAACAACAATGGTCCCAACCAATTTCCTCAATGCCAAATCAGCAGCAACAGTGGAACCCTACCAACTGGAGTCAACAGCCAACAGTTCAAACAGGAGCTCTGAATCAGAACCAGAACAGAGATCCCTCTGTACCGGCTCAACCCGTTTATGCAGTGATTACAGAGACTCCTCAAAACCCTCCTGCCAGTACGTCCGGAGGAGAAAGCTTGAAGGATTATTTATCCAACTCAGTTGCAAACATCAAAAAGGAGTTGATGGATGTGATTACAGAACAACTACAGACGCTGAAAGTGAATACCGCTAGCATATCCAATGTTGCAGGAGCAGGAAGAGATGTGATGCGGTCAAACACTTGGTGTGGTAAGTGTCATCAAGCAGGCCATTTAGCCACTGAATGTACACGAAAACCCACCATTCCTGGGGCCTTCTGTTCCTACTGTTTGCGGAAGAACCATACAGAGGACATTTGCTCTCTGAAGGAGATGCATGATAGGAGAAGGAAGGAAGAAGACACAAGATTCAACTTGCTGGAATCCAAAATGACAACACAAGATATTGGACCCAAGCCTAGAGAGTTTGGTCCTAATTTCGGACCCAGAAGATTTCCCTCTCAAAGTTACAGAGGAAGACAGTCTGGCGGTGGTCAGAGATCAGAAGTGGAATGTTACAGATGCGGAGAAAAGGGACACATATCACCAAATTGTCCAAATCCTCGAAGGACAGTGGATTACAAGCCCTTATGCAGTGGATGCAAAGGAGAATGCCACACTGCAAAAGATTGTCCAAGCCCAACCCCAGTGAAAAACAGTGCTACTGATAGTCCAGCTAAGGCCCAAGAGCATACCTCCAATTTAGTGGAATTGGAAGTTGCTGCCATCACGTGCGCAAAGCAGAAGGAACCGCCTACCCAGAAAGAAAATAACCCTCCTGCCAGAACAGTGAAGTTCAATCTTCCACCAGAAGAACAGAACAGAACAGAGCCTAACAGTGCTGTACAGAGCACTACAGTGCCACAGAGAGTTACAGAGACAGTTACAGAGACAGTTACAGAGACAGTTACAGAGACAGGACCAGAGGTCCAGGATACAGAAGAGGAGGAAGTGCCACAAGTGGCAGAAGAAGTTCCTGTAATTCCTCTGTTGGAAGAAAGAGGGAAAATGAAAATGGGTGTTGCCCCATTCCCTAATCGGTTAGAGAAGCCAGTGGATCCTATTAAGGAATACGATTTGGTCAGAGATCTAGATACCTTTAGACCAAACCTCACATTTCGACAATTATTGATGTTGTCCCCCAGTTGCCGGAAAAGGTTCAAAAGTATATTGACAAGAAGACGTGGCTTAAGGATTGCTCCCTCAACAGCAACAAAGTCCAACAAGGCTTCAGAACCTGTAAAAGAAGTGGATGTGGCTAATGCTTTCCTAGATCCGGGTACCCCAGAGACTGGAATGTGGATAGAAGGCTGCTTCATTGCAAATGCACTGATTGATGGTGGTTCATCGGTAAACATTATGACGGATGTTACAATGAAGGATCTAGGCCTACAAGGTGTGCAACCAACCCAATGGCTCATCAAACTGGTGGATCAGAGTAGAATCAAGCCTTTGGGCATTCTTCCATATGTGAAGACTACAGTGGCTGGAAAAGATTATTGGCTAACCTATTTGGTGGTGAAGACAAACTCTTATGGCACATCCTATCCTCTGTTACTAGGCAGACCATGGCTTTTTGAAGCCCGAGCAAGGACGGATTGGTTCAAAGGAACCTTGACCTTGGGTAGAGGACCCAACAAAGTGGTGCTGAAACTGTATGGTTCTCAAAAAGGACATGGATCCACCTCCTTGGAATTATCTTCTGACTCCCCTAATGAGGCTATAGATGGAACATCAGCAGACGAAGATGCTGTCAAACAGATCCTTCCCAAGAAAACAGTGGCACATTCCTTAACAGTGGATACTGTAAGCCGACTTCCAAAAGATGCAAAGCCATTATCAATGGGTGAATACTTCCTGCCTGAACCGGGAATGACTTCTGAAATCACTTCTGATAGTGAGATAGAAGCATGGATGTATTGCTCTCCCTGTTACATGGCCATAGTAGAAACAGAGACAGAGGTAGAAGAGGAAACAGAGAATTTGTTCTTCTGTTACAGAGCTCCTACAGAAGCAGAAACAGAAGCAGAAGCAGAAGCAGAAACAGAAGCAGAAGCAGAAGTAGAGACAGAAGCAGAAGCAGAAGCAGAAGCAGAGACAGAGACAGAAGAGGATGAATATGATATGGACGAAGAAGGTGATGAAAGTGAGCCGGAAGAATCTATCCCACTTGAAGAGGATACATTAGAGGGAGAAGTTCCAGAAGCATCAGAAGCCAATGAGCTCATGCTATGGGACAGAATGGTGATGATACCATTTGGTCTGGCAAATGGATCTTCTCATATGCAAAACCTTTATAAGAAATGGATTAAGAAGAATAAGCCGTCTTTCAAGAGTGGCTCCTGCCGTCCTAACCCATCCTTGCCGAAGAAAGATGATGATGATGCACCGTGCCAACAAGCACCAGTCCCACAAACCCAACAGGCGTCAGAGGGTCCCTGTTATGTGACGTTCTTGGATGTATCATCAGAAGAGGAGTCTTCAAGCCACGAGGTAATTAATTTTGACACCAAACCCGAAACAGCTTTAATCCCATTCCAACATCTTAAGGAGCAACCTAAGTCTCCACCAAAAGAAGAAGTTGGTTCTAGTGGGACATCCGAAGAGGATACCACTCCCTTGAAGGAGTCGGATCTGTATCCAGAAGCGGTCCGCGGGACCTTCATCCGTGAAGTAGAAGGTGAAAGGCAGTTAACCTTTGTGGATTCAGAAGGCACTGAACGCCACTTGAAGGTGGGTAGCAGTCTCCCAGAAGAGGAGTTGTCAACCTTGTACAACTTGTTGAAAGAAAATTTGGACATGTTTGCATGGTCCTATAAAGACCTAAAGGGGATTGATCCCACAATATGTCAACATCATATTGACTTGGAGCCTGATGCCAAGCCAGTACGGCAACGACAGAGGTGAATGAACCCGAATTATTACACATTGGTAAAAGCGGAGCTGCTGAAGCTTCTGGAAGCCGAGTTCATCTATCCAGTGGCAAATAGTGAATGGGTTTCACCCATCGTGGTTGTACCCAAGAAGAATGGAAAATTGCGAATATGTGTGGATTTCCGGAAGCTTAATTCCAAGATGAAGAATGATCATTTTCCTATCCCTTTCACAGATCAACTGTTGGACACAGTGGCAGGACATGAGCTTTATTCTCTTCTGGATGGATTCAGCGGATACAATCAAGTCCAAATCGCAGAAGAAGACCAATCCAAAACAACCTTCACCACAGAATGGGGGACCTATGCTTACCGAGTGATGCCCTTTGGGCTCTGCAATGCCCCTGCTACTTTCCAACGAGTCATGATGGCTCCATTTCAGAATCATCTGCATGACTTTATCGAGGTATATTTGGATGACTTCTGTGTTTATAGTTTGATCAGTGAACATTGGGGACATTTGGAACAATGCTTTGATCGATGCCGGGAGTATGGGATTTCCCTCAACCCCGACAAATGCATCTTTGGGGTCTCTTCTGGAGTTCTGTTGGGCCACATTGTCTCTGCACAAGGGATATCAACAGACCCTGCAAAGATTGAAAAGATTGCAGCTCTGACAGCACCCACCAACCTCAAACAGTTGAGGGGATTCTTAGGTCATGTGGGTTACTACAGAAGGTTCATAGCTCATTTTGCGACAAAGGCAACCTCCTTGCACAAGCTCCTAAGGAAAGATGCAGAGTTTACTTGGATAGAAGAATGTGATAAAGCCTTCCACATTCTGAAGCAGTGTCTAGTAGAGGCACCCATTCTGCAACCTCTTGATTGAACGAAAGAGTTCCATGTACACACTGATGCATCAATTGAAGGTTTAGGTGCTGTCCTGTGCCAAAAGGGATCCTCGAAGTTGGATCAACCGATCTATTACGCAAGCTGAAAAGTCACTGATAGGGAACGGAACTATATAGTAACAGAGCTGGAGTGCTTGGCAATGGTGTTTGCCCTAGAGAAGTTTCGCCATTACCTCCTATCCACCCACTTTAAATTTTATGTGGATCATGAGGCCCTGTCCTTCTTGATGAACAAAGTAGATATGAAAGGACGAATGATGAGATGGCTCCTTCTATTCCAAGAGTTCGACTTTGAGGTGATTACTAAGCCTGGTCGTTCCCATGTTCTGACTGATCATCTGTCGCGTATCCCACAAACTGCAGACGAGGAGCAGGATGAACCAGATCTCCCTGATGCTTCCCTATTCTTGGTGGAAACTGTAACTCCCTGGTATGCAGACATTGCCAATCTGCTGGCAACCCAACAGTACCCTCCTGGTATTTCTAGTTGGGAAAGGAAGAAGCTCATGCTAGAATCATCCCCCTACACCCTGCTAGGCGGTGCACTATACAAGAAAGGCAAAGATGAAGTGCTCAGAAGATGTGTTGCAGGAGATGAGATTGGGATTGTTCTGAAGGCTTGCCATGACGAGCCATGTGGAGGTCACTTTGCAGGAGAAGCTACAGCCAGGAAGGCTCTGCTAGCAGGTTATTGGTGGCCTACCATCCACAAAGATTCCTATGATTACTGTAAAAGATGTGATGCTTGTCAAAGAATGGGGAAACCCACCAAGACAAGTGCCATGCCACTGCAACCTATCCTTCCTTTGAAGCCGTTTGAGAAGTGGGGCATTGACTTCGTAGGTCCAATCAATCCTCCTACCAGAAGGAAACATAACAGATACATCCTTGTATGTACGGATTATGTTACAAAGTGGTGTGAAGCTAAAGCCCTAAAGCGGGACGATGGTAACAGCGTGGCCCTGTTCATGTACGAGAATATCATCACCCGTTTTGGTAGTCCCTTAGAGCTGGTAAGTGATAGAGGCACTCATTTCCTCAACAAAGTCATGGAAGAGTTGACAGAGTTGTATAAGATCCGCCATCGCAAGTCCACTCCTTATTACCCCAGAGCCAATGGCCAAGTCGAAGTCACCAATCACATCCTCTGCTCGATTCTGACAAGAACAATTGCCGCACATCGTCGTGATTGGGATGATCGACTTACAGAGGCCCTCTGGGCGTATAGAACCTCCCATAAAGCAGCAACGGGACAGACACCTTTCTAGTTGGTGTATGGAAGAGAAGCTGTTTTTCCTGTTGAATTGGAACTACCCTCTTTGAGAGTGGCTATCAAAGAGCATTTGGGGGATGATGATTCACTGCAACGGCGTCTCCTGCACTTGGAATGTTTGGACGAAATTCGTAGGATGGCTCTACAGTGCATGGAAGCCACGCAAGCTCGACGCAAGGCTTACCATGATAGTTTCATCAAGTATAAGGAGTTCAAAGAAGGTGATTTGGTCCTAGCCTATGATTCACGCTTTGGCAAGTTTCCTGGCAAGCTCCAGCAGCGGTGGATGGGCCCCTATAAGGTACTTGCAGTCAACCCTAATGGCTCTGTCCAAGTACAGACCGTTGATGCCTCTGATGATCCCTTTCTGATTAATGGATATCGCCTGAAGAAGTACTTCCCTCCTTGGGGATCTTGACAATTATGGTCACTTGATCTTTTCCCTCATTGGCGCGGCACTGTACTTCTTATGATGATACTTCTGTTAGTCGTTCTTCGATCACTCCTGATGAAGTGGACGCAACCCTCTATCTCCTCAAACCCCCCTTCTAGCCTTGATCTCTTATCCTCTATTTTCCACCAGCGACAGTGGCGAGGTGGGTTCTGACACATGGTCTTTCCACCATTCCCTTGTTCAATTTGAAGAAAAGAGAAAAAGAGAAAAAAAAAAGACAAAAAAAAAACATATCGGTCATGGGAGAAAAGGACTAAGGTCCCTGTCATGCCGACCTATTCTTCGAGAAAAGGTGGAAACACCCTCGGGAATAGGGAAAAAAGAAAAGAAGAAAAAAAAACAAGAAAAAAAAAACAAAACAAATCTGTTATGAGAGAAAAGGAAGCAATTCCCTGTCATAGCGGGCCTCATTCCAAGAAAAGGTGGTAAACACCCTTGGGCGAGAAGCTGGCTGTGGAAAAGGTGGTAACACCCAGCAGTCCAGAAAGTGGATTCATTAATTGATATTCCCAGGATCCAATTCCGAAGCTGCCTCCCTTGGTACGCTGTGTCCTGGGTCTCTTTGCAAAGTGACTACCTATCCTCTAGTAGACGACATGATCCTGTCCAATACAATATTCGATGTGATGGCTACCTCCCCGGGGTACGCCTCTTCAACAACTGATGACGCGATCTTCATCGACAAACGATCGAGTGATGTGAGTTTTCATCCTAACCGGATGGGGAAGTGAGTATGGTTGCCCTTTGTATCTATCAACAGAGTGTGAGACAGAGGGTGGGGCGAGTGACCAATCTTTTCCCTTCAAATCAAATGAGAGGTGAGAAGTGTGAATGAAGTGTTGCACGCACGGGATGGGCCTCTCAAAGCACAAAGCACAAATTGTTTCTGTGCACTGCACCATAAGGCTCCCTGGCCTTCCTTCTCGCACCGTATGCCGGCACAGGGCGGGATGCACAGTTGCACCATCAAATGCACACAAGGCATACAATCTTTGCACAAGTGACTGTGAGGATTACATCAATGGGTTTCAGGAAAAGGCTGCCCTCCTGTAACTATCAACAGAGCGTGAGACAGAGGGTGGGCTGAGTGTGACTGGAGTTTCTTCAATCAATTACCGAGAGGTGAGATTGAGGGACGTTACGACACTTGGAGTCAGGTACGTTTCCGTTTCCCTATGCACCCACGGGATGGGTCTTTACCGTCATCACAAGACACATCACCCTGTTCTGTACACTGCACTGTAAGGCTCCCTTGCCTTCCTCCTTGCACTTATGCCAGACGGGTTGGACGCACTACTGCACCATCAACTGTGCACCCTGGCATACTCTTTCTGCACCAATTCCCCTTTGACGATTCCTCAACCGGGTATGCGATATGGGTTTTAATCATTATTCCTCGCGTGATATTAGTCATGGGGCGAGTGACTGTTCTTTCATTTCGTTTGAGTGATTGTGAGTTGAGTGTAGTATCCCTCAGCATCGACGAATTTCCTGCGATTCCTTCCATCAGCTACCTCCCTGGGTGCTGCCGCGTGGTCCCTGCCATGACGGACGTGTGCCGAGAAGCTGCCTTGGTTCCTCCAGCACCGACAACCACCGTGGACGTGCTGTTGACATTCAACCTTGATTCTTGACGAAACGGGCCAAGTTTTTCTAACCCTACAACTTCTGTTTCTTAGTGATGTTCATGTTTTAAGTGTGGGGAAGTTAGTGGATGGTCTGTGGCGTGGTCCTAGGTCCCTGTTGTTTGGTTAACCCTATCTGTTAAGGTCTTAAGTGTGGGGACGCGTCCCTGTGCGTCTACTGTGCATACCTTTCTGCATCTGCCTCCACCTGTTCCTACATGTATGCCATGACTTGCTTTTACCCTAATGGGATCCCTTCCCAACCACCCGGTTATGTTCCACCCACCCTTGGGGCTGTTCCCTTGCAGTTTTTCTTCATTCCCTGATTATGAGGTTTTTCCATGTGAATGTACCCGACGTTCACCAAAATCCAAATCCAACCTTATATCCCTGTTCCCTCCATTGAACTGATCATTTTTCCTTTTTACCTACCCCTGTTCCGGTGCACGGTTTTTGAGTTATCAATTTTTGAAGCATTTTACGCAATTTAGCCAATTTTCCATGTGAACGCACTTTGCTTACTTCGGAACTGTGATCTGACATCATAGCCCTGACCAACACTTTTCCCCTGACATTTTTCCTTTTTATTCCGCATCATTCTGATACACGGTTTGTCCGTTATTAATTTTCCGGGTTTTTAAGACTTTTTCGTGCGTATTTTTGACATTTTTCCATGTGAACCTGCCCTGTTTGCATCGGAATTCCAATTTGATTTGACAGCCGTGTCCCCTGTGCCTTCCCTGACCTTTTTCCTTTTTCCTCTACCCTTTTTCGACTTCCGTATTTTTACTTATTAAAATTTAAATGAGTTTTCAAGAGTATTTTTGGAGTTTTTCACATGTGAACCCCTCCTACTTCCGCCGGAACTGCGTTTTAACATGATAACCCTGTGCCACCCCTTCCTGTGGACATTTTTCCTTCTTACTGCATGTCATTCCGGTGAACGGTTCGTCCAATATTAATTTCTGTTCCCATTTTCGGGTTTGTTTTTTGGGTTTTTCCCATGTGAACACGTCTTATCTCCGTCGGAATTATGTTTTGATGTGATAGGATTGTCGGGCACATCTTTCTGCACAGTTTTCCTTTTTTCTGCACCTCATTCCGATGCACGGATCTTTCGATATTAATTTTTAAAATTGCGTTTTTGGTTCGTTTTTTGTGTTTTTTGCATGTGACCGCCTTTACCCCTCCCGGAATCTCTGTCATATATTTTTCTTGTTTTCCCCCTGTTGTCCTGCCCACTTTTTGTTTTTACGCTATTTCGTTTTGATGTCCGGATTGGGAGTTATTAATTTTTCTTTATTTTTACGTTTTTTCTCGCGCCCGTTTTGCGCGTGAACGCACCCTTTTTCGATTTTACGCGTCTCCACGCGCCCCGGTCGTGTCCGCGTAACCCGTACCATCTTCCCCGCGTCATTTCAATCCCGTCACGGTAAATTTTTTTACCCCGCCCCGCGCACGAGCGCGGGACGGGGGTACGCGCCCTTGCCCCCCACCCCTTCCCCCCCAACTGCCCACCCCATGGCCCCCCCATGGGCCCCCCACCCCTTCCCCCCCAACTGTCCACCCCTTCCCCCCAACCGCCCTTCTCTCTCTCTTTCTCTCTCCCTTTCTTTCTCTCTCCTCCTGCGTGCCCTGCCCTCCTTCCTGCGCCCGACCTCCTACGCGCCCTCTCCTTCTCCCCTCCTCCTCCCGCCAGCAGCACCCTCCCTCCTCGTCCTCCTCCTCCCCCAGCGCCTTCTTGCCTTCTGCCTACCCCCGCCCGCTGCCTTCCTCCTACCCCCCCGCCCTCCTGCTTCTTCACCTCCCTCCTGCCCCCCCGCCATTCCGCCTCCTCGCCTTCCTCCTACCCCCCCGCCCTCCTGCTTCTTCACCTCCCTCCTGCCCCCCCGCCATTCCGCCTCCTCGCCTTCCTCCTACCCCCCCGCCCTCCTGCTTCTTCACCTCCCTCCTGCCTCCCCGCCATTCCGCTTCCCCCCGCCATTCCGCTCCTCCCCGTCTTCCCCTCTCGCCCTTCTGTCTCCCTCCTCTACACCTCTGCCCGCCCCCCTGTTGGAGCTGCCGCCGCGCCCGTGGAGTCGCCGCCGCGTCGTGGAGCAGCAGCCGCCGCCGCGCCGTGGAGCAGTCGCCGCCGACCCCAGCACCTCCTCCTCCTCCCCCTCTCTAACCCTAGGTTAGTCAAACTAACCCTAGGTTACTTAAACTAACCCTAATTAAGTTAATCTAACCCTAATTAACTTACACTAACCCTAAAGTAGTTAGTCTAACCCCCTAACCCCCTAGTCACCCTAACCTAACCCACCCCCTAACCAACTAACCTTAGGTTAGTTCCCACTAACCCTAGTTAGGTTCAATTAACCCCCTAGGTTAACCTAACCCCTTAGTAACCTTACACCTAACCTACCCTCAACTAACTCTAGTTAGTTCCCTAAACTAACCCTAGTTAGTTCCCTAACCTAACCCTAGTTAGTTCCCTAACCTAACCCTAGTTAGTTTACTAACCCTCCCCTAGTTAGTTGACTAGCCTAACCATAGTCATCTTAATTACCTAACCTTAATTAACCTAGTTGACTAACCCCTACCTAGTTAACCTAACTTAGTTGACTAACCTAGCCTAGTTGACTAACCTAAGCAACCTTGACTAACTTGACTTGACTTGGGCAGACTAACATGAATTCCCCTCACTAACCAGACTTAACTGACCTATGCCTAACTGACTTATCTGATTAATGTGATTTAGGTGACTTTATTAATCACTACATTACTTTTTCCATTTAAAAAAATTCAGAAAAATTTCTAAAAATTCCTTTTGCATTTTGCCAATTTTTGGGAATTTTTCCGCTGGCAATTGCCTACCCTATAATTTCTGAGAATTCAATATTTCCTAATTTCACCTCCAAATTGCCCATAAATGTAGAAAATTCATTTAAAAATTCTACAAAATTCTAAAAAAATTCTAAAAAATTCCCCTCACCTCCCTTCATCATTTTCCCTTTATTCAAACATAAATAATCACAACTTAACACCAAAAAAAAAACAAATACAAAAAAATCTAAAATAAAAATAAAAATAAAAAATAAAAAATAAAAATCAACAACCAACACAAATCAAATCCACACATCCGCTAAGGTGTTGTCATTGTTGTTTCATCAGTGATCTTTACTTTTCCTTTACTGGATTCACTTCTTTTGGTGGACTCTTCCGTGCGCATTTCTGCATTACATACACACCCCTTCCAGGTATTTATTTTCTGTGCTTTATTTATCTTCATTTCCCCTTAATCACAAATTAATTGTTAAAATGAACCCTTTAATTCACCCACAGTTTCCACGCGCATTCGCGCTAAACACACATACTTTTTAATTAAAATAAACCAGCCGTTCACTTAGCACGCGCTACGTGCGCTAAAGAGACACTTTAAAATTTTAATTAAAATGAACCAGCCGTCACATGAGCACGCTCTGGCAAAAAAGCGCTCCACATCACCTTAATTTGTAATCAATGAATTGCATTTAGAGACCCAGTCGGGTATCGAAGTCCGGGAATCGCATAACTGCACCGCTTCACCTAATAATTGGTAATTTAATTTATAATAAGGAACCACCGTTTTCTTGCTAAGGTTTATCACCTAATAAAAATTCACCTATTTTCAATAATTAATTAAAATAAACCCTTCATTAAATTAATCCCCCCTCACTGCACTTAATTCCCCTTTTTAATGAACCGTTTCGTGGGATGGGTATGCGCTGTTCTTAGAGTTATTTTCCATGGTCCAGTCTTGGTTTATCACAGATATAGTTTTGATATGTGTCGGATGTGGTCTTATTTTGGTTTCTTGTCTTAGTTACGGTTACGGGTTTGGTATGCAGTTTTCTTCTTTTATTGCCTGATACGGGGTTCTGGGTGTTTGTCTGATGCATCGCATAAAGCTTTCGGTCGCATTTGTCTCAAGGTCATGTCGAATTTTTTCTAGGATGTGGTTTGCTTGGGGTTAGTTGGTCGTGTCACGTTTTATTGGTAATTCTTTTATCTTTGGTTTTTGTTTGTTGCCTTGCAGGCATTCTCCTTGATTGTCTGTGTTTGTGGTGTGTGTGTAACCATCTGAATGGCGCCTTCTCATGCTCCTCCCCCTATCCAGTACGTCCCATTAATTAGTAGGGATTACTCTTCCCTACTTACTTTTGAGCCCCTCACGAAGGCGGGACTTGTTGCTTTTGTGGCCACTCCTTTTCCATTGCTTCCAGAGGATCCGTCCTTATGTGATGAGTTCCTGGCCTCTTACAGCAAGTAGACAGGCGTAGTCCAAGGAATGTCTATGACTTTGACATCTTGCGGCTTAGGGAAGGCTCTGTCTTTACCCTCCAAAGGAGAACCTTTTGTGACCACTCGTCAGCTCTTCTCTAATGAAGAGATTCTCAAGCTGTTGCAGAAGCAGACAAGGAAAGTCCTTGATGTTAAGAAGGTGATAAACTCTTCAGGAGTTTCTTTTTCTATGATCACTGATCCTGTATGGAAGACGATGTGTCAGTTCCTTCAGGACAGGTTTATGCCTGCCAAAACGCCATCCCACTATTTGTCCAAAGAGCTTTTCACAGCTTCCAAGATGGTGCTGAAAGGAGTTGCTATTGATTGGAGCACTTACCTCCTTACTAAAATGGATCAGCATTTTGTTAAAGTCACCAGGGGTAATGTTACCAATGTTACCTATGGATCATATTTGTCTGCCTTCTTGACCTATTCAGGTTTAGAGAAGACTGTACCTCCACCTCCTCCATTAGATCCAGTACCTCCTCCTCCACCTTCAGAAGAGTCAGCACCCATTGACATTGAGGATGATGATTCTCCGCCTCCCCTGGTCATACAGTGCAAACGCTTGAAACGGGTAGCGGATAAAGCCCCTGCTGTACTTCCCTCCGTACCTATCCCTGCTACTTCTAGCAGTGAACTCCCTGGGTATCTCACTTGCAATAACCTATTCAGAGCACATCGAGAAGGATCCTTGGAGATCTCAGTTCCTTCCCTGAACAGTCTCGTTTCAGGAGATGCCATTCCTTTCCTCTGCAAGGATATTCAAAGTTCCATTGAGTTGTCAGTGACGGCCTGTGTTCAACAGCTGTACGCATCTTTTTATGAAGAGCTCATGCAGTCCAAAGACAAGTTGCATAAGGCAACATCTGAGTTAGCTTTTGCTAAGGATACCCTAGCAGATTTATTTAAGCAAATGGAACAGCAAACCCAACTGGTTGCCATCCAAAGCGATGAGATTTCTTCATTGAAGACCCAGTTATTCGAGGCTCAATCACAGGTTACTAGCTTTTCAGAGGAGAAGGAGAGGATGTCCAGCGAAGCGAAGGAATTCCAAGCTATCTTAGATGACAAGCTTTCAACTTTACAGATGGCTAATGACACAGTGGCCAACCAAGCCTCCCAAATCCAGCAGTTGCAAGATCAGCTTGCAAAGTCCCGCTCTGTTCCTCCAAGCCCTCCTGTTCCATTGATTCCTTCTCTTTCACAGCAGGACTTGGCTGCCCTACAGAGACAGGCTACTTTGTGCCCTCTATTCCAAGATAAAGTGGAAAGATTGCAGTCCAGAATGGACTTATTATGGTCTACCTTTGAGCAGTTTCAGGAATATGTCTTACCTGACCATTCTTTCTTTGTCCACTACCACTTACAGAAGTTGGTTTTCTATATGAAGCTTTCCACGATGGATTTACCTTTTCCAAAGGATGGCTGGAGTGGGGCTTGGTCTGCTGAGTTGTTGACAGAGGTAGTCCGAATGGTCTTTGAAGATTCTGTCACGCCAGATACCATGTTGATGTCATACATGTATCTCCGAGGAGATTTGTTAATTCCAGATGAGGTAGATATGGCATGGTATGTGGGGGATGTGGTCTTACAGGTTGTTTTATATGTCAATCATTTGGAGTTGCGCATAGCTGATATGTTCCAGAGTTATTCCTCCAAAGTGGCTGATTGTCATGATAATTCGTGGCATCCCATGATTGATTCGGTGGTCCTCAATCAAAGACAAAACACAGCTCCTACCTTTGCCCAGAGTACTAACCAACTGAGGATGGATCTCTTAACCTATCTTTCCAAACATAATCCATTTGATTCTACCTTCTTTGATGCCTATCATAGACGATCTCTCTTGGGACCTTCTGTTCCTACCCTCCTTTGTTACCAACAAATGGCTCACCGCTATGCTATATATTTTTCCCTTTGTCAATCTAATTCCACAATTATTTTACCACTTCTTTTCCAGCCTTCATCTTTCCCTCAAATTCCTATTTTCACTTATTGTTCCTTTGTTGAGGATAGGGTATTTTCCCCTTCTCCACCCTGTCCTTCACCCCTCATTAATGTACCCTCCACATTTCCTATTTATCAGTTAACATCGTTCCTTAGTGATTCCTTACAAATTTCTGCCACTCCTTGTTTAACCTTTTCTTCCTTTTATGATTTTTCCTATCCTTCCCTACATCCACTTTCCCTTATTCCATTACCCTCTCCTAGCACTTCCATATCTCAACCACCTCAGTTGGTTAGTGACTGTGACGGTTTTGATACTCAGATTTCCAGAAGAAGGGGATGGAGTTCGGATGATTGCCTTACAGGACCGCAGATTAATTGGCCAGTAATTCCAGGAGAATGGACAGCTTCTAGTCAAGCTTATCAAAACTATGTTCATTTTGCCCAACAATATTCACAGTCTGCAGATCCCTCAGTGAGATTAACTGCTCACTTTGCTTGGTACCTGGCGTATATGCATAGGCACTCTCATACTGATTCAAAGCCTATTCCAAAGTTGTGCATGAATGTCAATGTTAGCATTGATTCCCAGCAGCTGGAGATACTGTATTTTCATGCCCTCTGTTTGCCTAGCAGATACTTGGTCCTGTTGGAAAGGATGTGCTGTCTCCAATTTTTCCAAAATCCTCCTAAAAACTTTGTCGATGAATCCTTATCTATGGATTGTTTCCGACAACATCAATCTTTTAAGAGGGATCATCTTCATTGATACCTTTCCAATGTATGGTGGAAGCTTTTAATGAACACCTCTCTTTTTGAAGAAGTCATTCAGATGGTTGTGTTGTGTATTAGTGTTTGTGTTGTGAGTTCCTTTATGTTAAACGAACGTGGTGGTTTCCTATTGGATTTCGTGTACGAGCTATGTTTTGGAGATTTGTAGAGATGGGTTCGTGGATGGAGAGTTGAAGCTGATGCTGAAGAAGAAGAAGCAAACTCTTATATCCTTTACAAATTTGTGGTGATTTTTAGTTTGATAAGAGGTATTAATGTATAAAGAGTTTTCCTTTCTTTATATTTTTATATTGAAACAGGTTATAAGTTGGGGTCGTGGTGGATGGATTCTTTGTGAAAAGATATTGAAGATCAAAGTTGAGCTTTTCCCTGAACTTGTGTTCCCTTTTTCTTGGGTCGCGAGGACGCTTCTTTATTAAGTGTGGGGATATGTTGAGTGTTGAAATGACTTGTTTTTTGGATGATTTTTGTTGTTTTTGAGAGCTGAATGGTTGATTTTATGGGATGATTGATTGATTTGGAAGTGGTTTGAGAGTGTTTTAGATGATATTGATTGTGTTTTGGAAGTTCGTGATGTTTGTTGATGGTTCTGTGATGTTCTGATAGGTTCTGAATGGTTCTGTATACCTTCTGTTTTGTTCTGTTTTGGTCTCCTTTGTTCTGATTGTCTTCTGTAAGGAGGGATGAAGTATTGATTGATGAAGAATGAGATATTGAGAAAGTTTATTGAATGGTTTGTGAGAGTTTGAAATGGTTTGAGAGTGAGTTATGAGGTTTTGATAACCTTCTGTAACCTTCTGTAGGTCTTCTGTAGAGCTTCTGCTTCTGTTCTGTCTCTGTTCTGTTCTGTATTGTAGCTGTTCTGGTACTGTTCTGTAGACTGCTCTGTATGCTTCTGTAAGTGTTCTGTGGAATGTATGTGTGACTTTGGGAAAGTTTTCTAGCCTTGGAAAGAGGTGAATATAAGTGCAAAAGAGCTGAAAGAAGTAGCTGCTGAAGACTCAAGTGAAGACTAGAGTGAAGTGACAGTAGTGAGCTGTGAAGAGACAGTGTAGTGGCTCTGGTGACCCTTCATATCAGACATACCTCTTGGGAGGGGTATCCACGACCTAAGAGTGATTATTGAGAGTGATTTTTGAGAGATTGTAGTGAGGATATGATGTATTATTGATGGAGTGAGATAGAGAGAGAGTCAGAGATAGCCAATTCTACTCAAACAGAGTGATTGTATATGAGAGATTGAGAGAGAAGACTATGAAGATATTGAAGATGAATACTATGTGATGTATTTCCATTCAAAGATGGTGTATTTCTTTGCTTTCTTTGTTCCATTGATGGATTTTGTGAAGATGTTGAAGAATATGGTTGATTCTATTAAAATCCGTGGGAGATCTACATGATGCTGCATGAAGATTTGTTGTGCCTGGTGTTCTTTTCTTCATTGTGACAATATGAAACATGATAAACAAGCTTGTTGATGTTACAAGATAGATTTTCTTGCAAGAGAATTCCCTTTTCCTTGGTGTTCCTCTCGGGGCTCCAAAGATTTACAGCATGTCAATAAAGTCACTATTAGAAATTTTGGTTCGGAGCCAATTGTTGATGAATTTGCTGAAGTTTTGCAGGTAAAGCAATTTATTCCATGGGAGATTTATATTCATGCTATGACCAATTTCAGCTTGCTTTGGAAAGCCGAGACATTACCACAATGAAGACGCTTCTTGGCTTAGTCTGCATGTGTACTCTACCTCAAGGGGCTACGAATTCAGTAGCTCACATGATGAATGCCATGCATAAAGTGTTGAGAGATTATATTCCTCAATTAACCCTTCCTTTCCTTGATGATGTACCAATCAAAGGATGTGAAGTTCATGAGAATGAAGAACTCAACGAACTTGGATGCCGCAAGTTTGTTTCTGATCATATTAATGATTGTGCTCAAATCTTGTCTAAATTAGAAGAAGTCTATCTTACTCTTTCAGGTGCTTAATCTGTTTTTGGAGTCGAAGAAGTTCTTGTGGTAGGGCATATGTGTAGTCCATATGGCCGAAAGCCTTCTCCATCCAAGATTGATGCTATCAGCAAAATGCAGGAAATATGCACAAATGTTTCAAAGGTGAGAAGATCTCTTGGTGCATATGTCTTCTACCTTATTTGGATCCCACATTTTGCTCATGTTGCTAAAAATCTTTATCAACTGCTAAGGAAAGGCCAAAAGTTTATATGGGAAAAAGAACATACTCAAGCTATTCGAAAACTAAAGAAATTTTTTATTTTAGCCCCCACCTTAAAGAGGGCTAATTACTCTAATGGACAGCCTATTATACTCACAGTAGACACAAGTCCTATTGGAATAGGATGGGCAGTCGATCAAGACGACCTTGAAGGCAACAGATATGCAATTCGCTTTGGAGCGAAGGTTCTTAATGAACGACAAAGAAGGTATGCTCAAATTAAAAGAGAACTTTGGGAGTAGTAACTGCATTGAAATGTGACGGGGATTACTTCATGGGCATACATGTAATAGTTGAAACAGATTGCCTTCCACTCTTGGACATGATGCCAATTGTTCCACTCCCGACATAGCTATGGTAAGGTGAATAGCCTATATTAAATCCTTAAATCCTGATTTGAAACATATTGCAGGAAGAGATAATCCAGTTGTTTGCTGACATGCTTTTGCGTGCCAGTTATAAGGATGAAGAAGAAATGATGGATGAGGAAGAATCAGAGTCTATATTTGCTAAAAATGATGCTGTAAATGCATGTTCAAATCTGAAAACAACAAGTACAGCTGTACCTAATGATGGTTTAGCTGTCAAAAATGCAGGTACAACAATAATTACAGCAAGTACAATAGGTTCAGCTGCTAAAACAAATTTTATGTCAACAAAGAAGGAATAAGCAACCAAAGAAGGACAGTGGGCAGCTGATAGACAGCATGCTCAATGTTTTGTTATGGTTTATTCACACTTTAAAGAAGAATATTATGAAGATGATTAGCTAAAAATTGGCCAATTTTTTAGCACTATGACAAAGAAGGAAGATTGGACTAATGAAGAGTTTAAGAGAATCAAGAGAAAAGCTTATGGCTTTTTTCTTAAAGATGGCTACCTTTGGAGGCATGCGAAAAAGAAATGAAGGGCACGTGTTCGAGTCTTAGGAGAAAACAAAATACTCAAAGACAGGTCATGTAAGAATTTCATGAAAGCCTATTGGCTGGTCATAGAGGCATATGGGGCACTTTTGCCAAAATAAAAGAGAAATTTTGGTAGCAAAACATGTATAAAGACATTGAGCATTTTGTTAAATCTTGTCATGTTTGTCAAATGTACTCTATGGTTAAGCATAGAGATGGGCTTCAGCCTACCTTTCCTTTATCCATTCGCTATAGATGGGTTTTTGATTTAGTAACCATGCCTATAGGAATTTGGAACATGAGATATCTAGTACTTGGTAGGGAAGATCTCATAAATCAAGTGGAAGGAAAAACCTTGACAACAAAGTCTACTCAAGTTGTTTGTAGATTTTTACTTGAAGAAGTATTTTACAGGTATGGTTGTGTTGCCAAAGTAACTGCTGATAGAGGCGAATTGGATGCTGATGAGGCTCGCCATTTCTTTGCTCAATTGGGAATCAAGCTATCTCTTACATCAGCCTACAACCCTGAAGGCAATGGTAAGAGCGAAAGAGGTCATTAACCAATTCTTAAAGCTTTAGCAAAATCTTGCAAAGGAAAGATGAGGGAATGGCCTAGAATGCTACCATTTGCATTATGAGCTAATAGAACTACCCATAGTGCAGTAACAGGTTATATGCTAGCTGAACTAATATATGGACAGCCACGTATTATGCCTATTGAAGAGTCCATTGTCACATGGAGTATCTTACCTTGGCACGAAGGCATGAATAGAGAAGAATTGCTAACTTTGCGCATAAGGCAACTTGAAAGAAGGCCAGAAGATGTCAAGACAGCCATTGAAAGGCTTAAAATAGCAAGATTAAAGAATAAGAAGAGGTTTCACAAGCATCAACTCTGTCCAAGAGCTATTCAAGAGAATGATTGGGTACTTGTCTATGATAGTAGCCTGGACAATCAATATAGTGCTCATAGAAAGTTAGCCAAGCGATGGTTTGGACCATATGTAGTAAAAGTAGTACATAATAATGCTACTTGCTCTTTGGCTGAAATGGATGGAACCATGGTAAAAGTACCAATAGTCAGGAAACGTATCAAGCTCTTCAAACGAAGAGAATCTTCAACTTATGAACTTGATGACTTGGATATGAGCCATCTACTTGAAGACAAGCAGGAAGAAAAAGACTTAGAAAATGAAGATGAAGATATATCAGAAGAAGACCCTCCTTAAACCTGTAATCTTGTGAAATGGCACATGTCGGAGGATGTGTAGGTTAGGAGGGGGTGAATGTCAAAGAGTTTATTGTTCATAATATAAAGCATGGGATTTTTATGAACACAGAAGAACTTTACTAGGATTTATATGAGGAATTTGCATACATAATTCAGTCATTGTTACCCAAAAACCAACTTAGTTACATAAGTTCTTTTGTATTTAGCATACAATTTTCAGTTGTACCATGTATATTGATAAAAGAACCTACAACTTGTTCAGCTAGAAGAAATAGACAGTCTGCAGGATAAATCAAATTGATTCAAGTGGTAAATATGGTTAGAAATTATGAAAAATGCCAAAAGTCCACTAGGTTCATGGGGGGCATGAAATAATGAACCAAAGTGACCTAAGTAGGTCAAAAAGTAAAGTGGAACTGAGCAGGATGTAGCCCGCAATTTTCAGCGCAAAATGCGGGCCTGCACAACCTGGACCATCTGGAGAAAACTGGGAGCTATGGTGCATGCTTTGGAGCATGCAATTTGAAGATAAACTAGAGTTGAACATGAAGATACAAACAAGGTGAGAGCTCCTCTTACCCGACTATTTGTTCTGACAAAAATGCATCGTATGACAGTCTATAAAAGCGGGGAAATTTGAGAGAAAAGTATTCAGCCTGCTCTTATGTATGTCTTCTCTCATTTTATTTACCTCATTCATGGTCCAATGAAGCCCGACTTGTACCCAAGTACTTGAGTGACTTTGGGGCAAGAAAAGGGGGAGGATTTTGAAGGTGTATGGCCTGTTATTGGCTAAAAAAACTAGTCATAAACATGGCAGCCCACTATTCTTGTCCATTTTGATGAACAAACAAGTGATTCATGTGATTGAAATAGAATAAATTGACCTCTTAACATCAGGGCTTTACCCATTAATGATTAGAGGAGCTTATTCATGAGTTTATGTACAATTTTTGAGCTTGATTATGGGCTGGATTTTCTGTTTTAAAACATGGATGAAGTTAAAATTATGATCCATCAATGCATTTCATGTACTATTGGTCCATATCTTGAATGTACTTGAGTCTACCATCAAAATACTAGTTTCTTGGAGTTGTAATCCATCTATGTACATGAGTTAAAATCCATTTGAACTTGCATTTGGATTAAAAATTTGAGAATATCCTTTTATGGAATGGTTTATTTTTCCAAATGCATTTGATGTAATCAAGATAGTGACATTCTTTCCATTCATATATGCTAAATACACAGAAAAATCTTGATATCTTCTTCTTCAACCAAGTCATTTCTAAAACCCGAATCTTGTCAAACTCCATTCTTTTTCCATTCTCCAAACCTTGAATCCCATACTCTTCTTCTTCTCTAAGACTCGATGGTAGAACTTCGACCCTTAACACGACGACAAAGAGCCCTCGAGGTGTACTTTTAGCCCATGTATGGAGGATGGGGCTGAAAATGGACTAGGACCAAAACTGGTACAAAATAGGTGGCTGTCTAGATGCAGAGTGCAGCCCAAAACAGATGTCATGGTTAAGTTCCAGCCAATACGGTCTCCTTGAGGTGTGGAAATTCATCCAAAATAGATGCTGGGTGACAAGAGGCTTCCTCTATTGGTAGGCCTTGCCATTTGATTAGTTATTCATGTATGGAACGGTTGTGGAGTTTCTTTTCACGTTGCCCAATGACCCCTTCAGGAATGTACTGAATAAGGCCCTCCTCATCTATGGGTGGTAGCTCCTCTACATGATCTTTGGGAGTGCCAATGAAAGGTTTCAATTGGCTCACATGGAAGACATCATGGATCTTAGTAGTGGGAGGGAGTTGGAGATGGTAAGCCAAGTCCCCGACCTTCTTAATGATTTTGTAGGGCCCATAGTAACGATGTGCCAACTTGTTGCAAGAATCGTCCTTTAGTGTGCCCTAACGGGACTTGGGGACCTTGAGGAGTACCAATTCACCCTCTTGAAAGTCAAGGGGTCTTCTTTTTGCATCAGCATGGATCTTCATGTGCTCTTGAGCCCTTTTGAGGTTTACCTTGCATTGTTGAAGTAAAGCCTGCATGCGGCCCAACTCTTCTTTTCTAAGGGGATTGAGCTTTTCATTGAAGATCACAGTAGGAAGGGGCACCCGAAAACCATAAAATGCTTCGAAGGGAGAGACTCCAATGCTCGAATGAGTGAAGTTGTTGTAAGAAAATTCAGCCAAGTGCAGCCATACGTCCCAAGAATTCTGCACATCATGACAAAAATGTCGCAAATAAGTTTCAAGCCATTTATTGACTCTCTTGGTCTGCCCATCCATTTGGGGATGATAGTAGGCTGTGGACGGAGCCAATTTGGTCCCCATGGAGCTAAAAATTGTCTGCCAAAACTGACTCATAAATTTGGTGTCCCAATCATGTACTATGACTTGGGGTAAGCCATGAAACTTAAAAACATGCTCCATAAACTGAGTGGCAACTTGAGATGCTATAAACTGGGATTTTGTAGGGATGAAATGGGTTGCTTTAGTGAGTTAGTCAACTATCACATATATGCTATCCCAACCCTTCTTGGTTGTAGGTAAACCATTGATGAAATCCATGGCAATGTGGGTTCATTTTTCTTTGGGGATAGGTAAAGGCTACAATAATCCACCCAGTTTAAGAGTGCTATCTTTATTTTTTTGGTAAGGCACACATCTAGACACAAAGTCTTTAAGATCCCGCCATAGGCCTTTCCAATGGAAGCTTTTCAAAACTCAGTCATCTGTTTTGAAGACTCCTAAGTGGCCAGCAATCGTTGAAAAATGCATCTCTTCAAGGATCCTTTGGGTGAAGGGAGAGGCATGGGGAATCACAATATGGCCATGGATCCAAATGAGGCCATTGTGGAGCTGATATTGGGAATTGTCATCCATGACACCTTACTGTAATTTCTGGAAAAGAGGGCTGAATTCAGCATCAAGGAAGTATGCCTCTTGGAGCTCTTCAATCCAATCATGGTGGAGTTTAATGATGGATGAAACCTTGCATGCCCACATGCGAGAGAGTGCATTAGCCACTACATTGTCCTTGTCCAGGTGTTGGTAATCTCAAAGTCATAGTTTTGTAGGGTAGCCACCCATCTATGTTGTTTGGGAGTGAGGTTGGGCTGAGTCAAGAAGTATTTGAGCACACGGTGGTCACTTTTCACCTTAAATCTGCTACCACACAAGTAGTGATGCCACTTTTTGATAGCATGAATGACTGCCAACATCTCCTGATCATAGACATGCAACTCTCTCTCTTTATCATCCAATTTTCGGCTCTCAAATGCTATTACCCCGTGTTCTTGCAGCAAGATTGCACCAATACCCCGTCCACTAGCATCACACTGGATGGTAAAATCCTTTGAAAAGTTGGGGCATACGTGGATGGGGGACTGAAATGAGCAAGTCTTTCAGCTGCTGAAAACTGCGGTCGGCCAATTCATCCCATAGGAAAGCCTCTTTTTTCAACTTGTCTGTTAATGGGTCTACAATTATGGCATAATGGTGAATAAATCTCCGATAAAAAGAGGAGAGGCCAATAAAACCACACAAGGAGGTAGTGGTAGTGGGGTGGGTCACTCCCGAACACATTGCACTTTCTTAGGATCAGCTTGGATGCCTTTTCCACTAACAATGTGTCCTAAGTACTCAACCTCTGTTTGGATGAAGACACACTTGCTTTCTTTGGCAAATAGCCGGTGCTCTCTCAGTACATCAAAAATTTGCCTGACATGCTTCAGATGATCATGCAGTGACTTGCTGTAAATGAGTATATCATCAAAGAATACCAACACAAACTGGAAAAGACATGGCTGAAATATTTTGTTAATTAAGCTCTGAAATGTGGTGGGTGCATTAGTGAGCCCAAATGGCATGACAAGGAAATGGTACAAGCCACGGTCAGTCCGAAAGGCTGTTTTGACTTCATCACCCACCCTCATTCTGATTTGTTGGTAATCGGATCACAAATTAATCTTGGTGAAGTAGTGTGCTTCCTTGAGTTCATCAAGCAAGTCATCAATTCGAGGGATGGGGTATCTATTTTTGATGGTGATCTTATTGAGATCACGGTAGTCAATGCACAACCGGAAAGATCCGTCCTTTTTCTTAACCAATAGAACCGGGGAGGCATAAGGGGAAGAGCTAGGCTCTATGAATCCCATCTCAGTGAGTTCCTTGACTTTCTTTGCTACTTCCTCTCGTTCACATTTAGAGAGTCGATATGGGGGTTTATTGATGGGCTTGGCATGGGGCTTCAAGTCAATCGGGTGATCCACCGATCTCTGAGGAGGAACGGTATAGTGGGGGGCTGAAATAGGTCCTCATATTCAGCCAAAAGCGCTTTTAGTGCTGCATTTTACTTCCCCAAGGTGTGTTGGTCATCATTATCCTTATGCAAATGCAAGACAAAGATTTGGGAGCGTTTCTTGAATTATTTTTTGAGTTGTCTTGTTGTTATAAGCTGAAAATCTGCATTTTCTTTGATTCCCTCCAAGCGTACAAGCTACCCATGCATTATAAACTCCATATACAGCTGAGAGAAGTCCATAGAGATTTTTCCCAACTGCTGAAGCCAATCACATCCCAAAACAACATCCAAGGGGCCCATATCAAGGGTAATTAAGTCTACCTTTGCATTGTAATTTTCAACCAGCCTGAGAGACACTTGTGTGCATACATGGGAGCTCACTTCCTCATTTCCATTGGCCACTTGAACCCGAAGAGGTTGCTGTAATTCAGTGGGAACACATGTCAAATGGCCAAGAGTCGATTTATTCACAAAACTGTGCGTGCTGCCACTATCTATGAGGATGTATATACTCTTGCCATCAATGTTACCATGCACTCGTAGGGTGTTCGGGCTCCTAGAGCCGTTCCATGCATCCATGGAGATCGAGCAAGCTGATATAGTGGTGAATGAGGGGTGCCAAGGGTCATTCCCAAGCATGTCATCAATGGGGCAGCCACCGAGGTCAAAAGGGAACCCGTCCGGTGAGTCATAAAACTGATCGGTATCAATATCCTCCTCACATTCAGCATTTTCAGTAAGTGTCATCATTGGAGAGTTGTCATGCAAGTCCTCTTCTAACTTGTCACTATCTTCTAGCACATACATGCTATTAAACTTGACAATGGCGTTCTTAAAGGGGCATTTGGATGCATGAACAGTCATGTACTTATCCCCGCATTTAAAGCACAAGCCTTTGGCTTTTCTATCCTTGACCACTTCAGGAGGAATGAATTTTTTACCGTTAGGGCTGAAGCCATTCCTTGTCTTATTTTCAGCATACTTTGGGTCACTTTTGGAGGGTGGTGCTATCCCAAAATTCCCATATTTCCTTTCAGCATTAAAAGTGGGGTAAGTAGGAATTTTGGGGCTACCATTTCCTGCATTGTTGATGCAATAATTATTAGCATATGGGGGTTGCCTGATAGGGTATCTCTATTGTCCTGCAATGGGCTGCATGCCCTCATTGTGGCAGTATTTTTGACCATAGCGTTCAGCCAATTCTATGGCTGCAAACAGGGTGGTTGGCTTTTGAGCCATTACATCAGTTGAGAGATGCGCATCTAGCCCATAAATGTATTTATGCAATTTGGCCTCATCATTGACTACCTCAACATACATGGATAGGTTCATAAATTGATTGGTGTACTCCCTCCCAATGAGATTTCACTTATCAAACTGATACCATTGTCTAGCCAAGCATTCTTTTTCCACCGGGGAGACAAAAACTTGGATTATATGCATCTTGAACTCTTCCGAATCATGAAACTGCTGATTTTCTCTTTGAACGAATCTCTACCATGTGTGGGCAAAACCTTCTAAATGAAGGGAGGAAAAAATGATCTTTGCCTCATCGATACAGGGGTAGATGAGAAAATAGGCTTCCAATTTAGAGGTCCATTCCTCTAGTTCAGCTGGGGATGAGGACTGCCCATTGAATTTAGTAAACACAATCTTGTCACACAGCTCATTTGGGCCTTGCTGCCCATGAATGCCATGTGCTACCTACTGCCCATACATGCCTTGCCGTCCAATCCCCGACTGTCCAAAATTTCCATGGGGGCCATGCTGCCCTTGCATTACATGAGTACCAAATTTCCCATTAGGACCTTGCTGACCAAAATGTCCATGCTGCCCATTACCATATGCATGTTGCCCATTGCCATATGCATGCTGCCCATTGCTATGTTCATGTTGCCCATTGCCATGTGCATGTTGCCCATTGCCATATGCATGCTGCCCATTGTCATGTGCATGCTGCCCATTGCCATATGCATGCTGCCCATGCACTCTGTGCATTCCATGCTTCCCAAGATTTGCATTGGAGCCATTCCCTTGAGTGTGCAAGTAGCTTCCGTTATAGGGGAGTTGGGGTGCAATGATGGGCTTGAAGGATTTGTAACGGGGGAGGGAAGGAGGGGTTCATCATGTCGAGTGGAGGGCTCACCTGTCTCATAAGTGCTATAGGGAATGCCATGGGTACCACCGAGACCTTGTGGGCTATGCCCGGTCTCCAATGGGAGGGGGGGTTTAGCCTCACGGGGAGGGACATACTCCTTGGGTCGATCTAAGGGGGGCAATGGTAGGGATGAGGGTGCCCATGCGCTCTATGAGTAGGTCCATTTTGGCCATCATCTCGGAATGACAGTGATCTTGGCGGGTTTCCATCTCCCTATGGTGTTGCTCCATCTCTCGATGTCGTTCAGCATGATGGGTCTCATGTTGGCATAAGGTTTGGTTGAGCAGAGATAAGCGATCTATCTCGGGGGCACCCTCTTCAAACATGTCTTCACGATCCTCCTGGGCTGAGCTAGGATCGTTCATTGAGGCATGGGAGTCCCTTATTTCACGCTGAAATTCATCCTGGGCCTTTGCTTTATCCTTGTGGCCTGCCATCCCAAGTGCAGTCCACCAGACCCCTTGTTACAAAAATGACGATATCTTGAGCTAGGGAACTCCGACCACCAAACTTTTTGATTCAAATGAAAGCTCTCGATCCCTCTATGAGGCTATGCAAAAATATCTCTGACAGTAAATGATCAGGGCTTTACTGTAATTACTTTTTGTGGGCTGACTGTGTAGCACTGCTGCTTGTCCCACAGTACCTTTGGGCACAAAACTGAGTGTATCTCCCAAACCGTAGGGCGGAATGGGGAGATTTTTAGTTCAGATCGAAGGGGAAGATGCCCTCTTCGAATCAAGATATAGAGCCCACACTCAATCACAAAGAAAGCTTTGTTGTAATCAACTTTTACGGGCTGAGTGTGTAGGACTGTTGCTTGTTCCACAGTACCTTTGAGCACAAAACTGAGTGTATCTCCCAAACCGTAAGGCGGAATGGGGAGTTTTTAGTTCAGATCAAAGGGGAAGATTCCCTCTTCAAATCAAGCTATAGAGCCCGTACTCAATCACACAAGAAGGTTTTGCTTTAATCAACTTTTGCGGGCTGACTGTGTAGGACTGGCTATCTGCAATACCCTTCAAAGACTCCCTCAAGGAGCATGCCTTATCCCAATGGTGAGGGTCTTATCCCAGACATCTAGGACCTCAACAGTGGTCAACATGCCTTATCCCAATGGTGAGGGTCTTATCCCAGACATCTAGGACCTCAACAGTGGTCAATACTAGCTATCTGTTATACCCTTCAAAGACTCCCTCAAGGAGCATGCCTTATCCCAATGGTGAGGGTCTTATCCCAGTCATCAAGGAGCATGCCTTATCCCAATGGTGAGGGTCTTATCCTAGACATCCAAGGCCTCAATAGTGGCTCTCAATGCCACATAAAGCCATACATCCTTTGCATCCATAGGTCATTGCTAAGACCATTTCCATAATTGCATACCCTGCCCTTCTTGCATTGCATCCACCATACATTACCAAGTGGTTCGTGATATTACCAATGCATGTACGGGCTTGTAGACTCAAATGATCAGGGTTCAGACTATTCCATCAAATGTACTTGCACCTGCAATAATTTTTTGGGCTCCGGATCAATGGGAGGTGGGTAAAGTTTCCCCCGGGCCGGGTTGTGCACCCCTTCAGGGTCTTTGATGGCAAGGGGGGTCACCCTCTTTTGTCTTGCCACCTCGCCTGGCATCGGGCTTTTTCTCACCCAGAATATACATGGCAAAAATTTATTAAGTAAACACCTAGCATGAGATGCATTTCAGGAATCAAAATTTTGGGCTTTTCATGAAGTACATGGAATTGGAATGGGGAATATGGATAGAGAGCTTACTGGCAGTGACTCACTGCCTACTCACCCTTATACAATGGATTTTTTAAATCACTTCTTGGCTCAGCCAATTCACAAGAAGCCAAACGGGTTATGGGTAAGCAAAAATATAATCACAATGAAGCTTCAGCATGAGTAAAATCCATTTTAGTGCCATAAGATCAAAGGGAAATGACTAGGATTAATATTCAGCATGCGTTCAATGTCTGGGACTCCTATTATCTACTTGGACTCATACATTCTCTCAAACAAGTGGATGGGATTCAACAAGAGGCTTAAATGGAGAGAATGAGAGCCAAGAATCGGTTACCTTGAGTCTTTTGGAGAAGAAGGCAGCCACTAATGCCACCTCAGTCCTTCATGAGAGCTCCACTTTGATCCCACATGCTCCATAGCTCCAAAATGGTTGTGCTCTGTCAAAAAAAGGTGAAGTCAAGGCAGGATGGCTCAAGACCTTCCCATGAAGATTTCTTGCTGAAATTGAAGTTCTACTCCATAGCCATGGCTGCCCACAAGTGTATGCCTTCAAATCTTGCTTGTAATCTTCTTCCCGTGCTTCTTGATGACTGAAATCTTGAGCTAGGCTTGAAGAGGGACTCCCGGGACCAAGAAAAGACCAAAATCTTCAAGATTTCTGAGCTTGATAAGGGGAGTCCAAGAGCTGAGGAAGATGCCTCTAATGTTGCCCAAGAAGGTTGTCAAGAGCCAGGAGTGAGGTCAGGAAGGAGAGGAGGGCTGGGGGGGCTATCCACAGCAGGCCAAGAAGCAGCCCGTTTTTTGCACCGCAAATTTCAAGGTTGCTCCTGGGGCTACAGGCCAGGGTAGATCAAGCTTATTGCTGCTCTATATGCTGCTCCAGCTAAAGGGAAGGTATTGGGATTAACCATTCTTGCTCGGGAAGAGGGGGGAAGCAAGATTTCTGAGGTTCTTGGGTTGGAGCTTCCATGGCAGCTTGGGGAAAGGAGGAGAGAGAATGTCTTCTTGAAAAGTAACTGAGTTTTTGGCCTTGTCTAACTGTGCTGCCCTCCTTTTTGCCCAAAACCCTAAAAAAACTTGCATGAAAATTGTGTCGACCTGTCAAATTTGTCTGCTCACCTCCAGATTTGTCCATGGTTCGTGGGAAAGCTCCAAGAAAGGCTGCCATAGTCTTCAAGAGGGGTGTCAGCCTGCCTGAGTACTCCTGTGTACCTATGAAAGAGATGTAGCTGGAGTTTTCTAACTGTGGGAAAGTGTGAGAGCCCTATATCTATGGGAAAATAGAAGGATCAAGGACAAAGCTCTGATACCACTTGTAATGAAAGAGACCTAACTGTCCTAACTAAGGGGAAGGAGAGAGAGAAGGGCTGCAGAAGAAGAGGGATAGGAGAGAGAAAGGCCAGAAGAAGAGAGAGAAATAGGAAGAAAGGAAGAAAAAGAGAAGGAAGAAGAAGAAGTCATGGAAGCTTGAGAAGGTGAAAAGAGAGTTTCTTGATAATTTTTGTCATGCCTCAAAATACTCTCTTACACCTTATATATCGTCAGTGTGACTAGTAATCTTCCGTGCCATGTTCCCGTGATCCTCGCTCATTACACTACTAATCTAGCCTTGTATGCCAGTGTTACGTGAGCGGTGATCGAGAGCAAGCCTCTCTCACAACCCTATAACGAGACGTTAAGGAGTACCGGTTGGGATAATTGACTTTGTTGGATACACAACACAACTTGAAAAATTCAAATATTTGATAAAACACCACAAAACAAGACTAAAAACAATGCCTCTTATAGCTCACAAAAAATTTAAAACCCGTATGTGGGTAGAGCATCACACAACCACACAATGGAAATACCAATAATTCGAAAGCAAACCAAGAGAAATATATTCTCGTACCTTCCAAATTCCAAATTGGCATGACAAGAGCTCACTCTAGCATGCGACCCTTCACTCTCCTCTCTCATAAAATACAATTGTAATCAAGGGGGAAGGCCCTTAACTCTTCAATCTCCTCTCCTTATATAGTTTTCTATCCACACTCACACACATTAGGCTTTTTGCTTTCAGCTTTTGGCTTTTGCTTTTCTACTGCTTTTCACTATTTTCGTTTTTTCTGCTCTATGCCTGTTTGTAACTTGTTTGGATAATAACTTTGTCATGTGAACTCTGAATATAGTTGTTCGGGTACTCAAAACGATTGGAACACATCTGGTCGACAAGCTTATACAGACAGAATTACGAAATTCGATAAAAAATGAGCAAAAATACTGATGTTTGTAAATTGTATCATTTTTCTCCATCTTTTATCTTGGATGACTTATTCCCTTCCTTGGCCTGTTGTGCTTGTAATTGCACACATGTTCACCATACATGTCCTCTTTTTCTTCAAGAAATACTCGCTGATGATGTAAAATGTACGATCTTTTCGTTGATCCTTGAGTCTTCAAAATATTCTCTGGATATGAACCTGTTTTTTTATGCAGTGTGCCCTAGCAAGAATATGCTATGAAATGAACACCGTGTCCAGTCTTTCATGATTTGGAAAAATATGCAATGTTGGATCCATGATATGCAACCAATCAATCGATGCTATATGCAAAAATATGTATGCATTGAAGAACTGTGCCTAGCCTATCTAGATGTGATCGTGCGTCATGCAAAATGCAAACAAAATTCCTTGTTAATTTAAAATTTCTTATCCTCACCTCTCAACTCTCATAAAAAAGATATGATATACTCCACTCCACCCATCCAAAATCTCATGATCACTCTAGAATTTGATGGTCCTCAAGATGTTGACCAAATATGAACAACCCTTCTCACAATTGATGGCGTCGTTCACGACCCTCGAACTCACCCAACCACCTTACACTCTTAACCAGAGGTTCCTAACTTTGTGATGAACATCCCAAATGGTGCGTGCAAGAAATGTGCGTGCTCAATGACAGGTGCTCTCTCATGTGCGCGTGCATCTAAAATTTACTGCATATAGCTACAGTGGACCTCATGCCATGCTAGTGCTCAACCATGGTGCAAAATGTGCATAATCCCAATCCATGGCATGGAAGTATTTGATAAGAACAGGAGACGACCCCTGAGTGCAATGCATCAACAAGTGCAATGTGAAGTGCTCGTGAACCCATTATCCCCGTGATGTGCAAGAGTCTCGACAAGAAAATATACCTATCTCCTCAATGTTCAGTAGCTATTGACAAACACAAGCTTCATCCTGTTCAAAAAAATACCAAGCTCGACCAAGGCTATCAAGTTTCACACTCAACAAATCAAACAAAATGACCGAAGAAAATCCTAGGCTAAACAAACACAATAAATCCAACTACGAAATAACAAAACAAACTGTCACACAAACAACTTCATTCCCTTAATGAACATGTGCCCCAAATGAGCATGCCAAAGAGATACATGAGGTAGAGACCCCATAGACAAAGCATGATCAACTGTAGATCTATGAACAACTAAGGGGCAAAGGCTGCTAGCCTTGGCACCTCTCACAAGCACAACCATGTAGAGTCTCCAAAAGATACATGATATCCTGTGCCATCAAGTTGTCCAACGGACATGAGACTACATGTCAATGTAGGTACATGACATACATTGTGCATAACAAAACTTCTATCAGAAGGATATTGCAACGTAACATCACCAATGCCAACAATCTCAAGAGACCTGTCATCACCCAAGTGTAGAGAACCCGAAATAGAATGGTATGAATGAAACCACTCTTGGCAAGATGTCACTTGAAAGGATGCACCTGAGTCTAAGAGCCAACATTGTACATACATAAAGTGTATCTTTGTCATCTGTGAAGCACTAGATGAAGCTTGTACAAGGATATAATCCCCATCAAAATCCTCGGGCTGCATAACATTGAGCTTTTCAATCTTAACACTCGACTTAGTAGGTACTATGCTACAATCAGAAGACTTATCTTACACTTTCTCTTCTCCCTTCTCTGTGCGCCTTTCCTTGCATAGTTCATGACACTGTGGCCTTATGTGGCCTTTCTTTCCACAATGATGACATGTCAAATTGGCATTCCTACCACAGGATTTGGTGCATGAATTTCCACAAGACTTGGACCAATATTTTTGCAAATCCCATCCACAACCACTATCACAATCATTCTTTTCATTTCTATCATTTCTACCTCTAATGGTCAAAGCATGAGACACACATGAGGTATCCAAAGTCTTACGATTTATTTCTTTCTACAAAAGAGAGCTCTCAACATTAGATAGCTTCAGAGTAGTGGCAGAAGCACATAAGGTAGTGCGGAATACATCCCAAGACTCATTAAGCGTTCCAAGAAAGAACAATAGAGTGATATCCTCTTTGAAATAAATGCCCTACGAACCGAAGTTCTTAAGAATAGCATGAAATTAGTGTAGATGAGCTAACATGGTCACATTCTCTTTCATGCGGAGATCCATAAGCTATTTCAGCTAATACATTTGACTTGCAGGACTTTGCTTGGCACACCAATCCCTGCCAAACTTGGCTCTTCCAATAGGCATAATTCATACAATCAAGCTTATTGATGTTGAAGATAGCACTGTCATTGGAAGAAGATGCCATATTGTAAGCTAAAACAGTGCAGATAGTTCAAAATTGCTTGCTGTAAACTATAGAAAGTGACAAAAAACCACCAAGACCAAGGAAAAATGGCGAGAAACGAGTATCTAATGATGCTGCCCACCAAGTACCATCAAAAGTACATCAAACCAAGATGATTAAGCATGAAAAATACATCACAATAGTCTGGAGATATATGCTTGCTATAATAATTTGCAGTAGTGTACGATGAGAGCTGACTAAGTTACTATACAACATCGAAACTTCTATAACAACACGTATCGAATCATTCAAGAACATTATCAATCAACTTGCTGCCTGTTGGTGATGCCATTCCATGAAAGCAATTGGTAACACAACTTCTTGACACTGTAAAAAGGATTACTTATGATAATATTATTACCATATTATCTAACAAAGTTGGGAGCAATTTTGATCAAGCTTGGATATCTCTGATTGAATGTTCACAATGACATGAACGACGATGCATAAATCAAGAAACAACTATGATCTTACGAGAGGACATAGTAAAAAAAAATCAATCAAGCTTTACTTTCTCGAAGATATTCCTCTCCACGCTTTATACATAGGAGTCATCGTGGCGGTAACTTCTCTCATAGCAAGTTTTTTAATAGACGTTATTCTTATTGTAATAGAAATTATCACAATACAAATGATTTTCAGGTAAAATAATATGAGAAAGAATATGGTATTACTAATAAAAAACATGTTTATCCACAGATTATTCTCCTTATGACTACTACAAAAAGAGTGATTATCAAACCCATCTATATTTCAAGAGGCGTTTTTATTTAGATCGTAATAGAGCATATGTTGCTACACATGACAACACTATTGAAGAAGCAAATTATGTGAGTTATTATATCTCTTTGGAAAGGATACTTCATGTTTGTGTGATGGATCTCTTTTTATTATTGATTCTAGTGCTACAGGATACATGACATATTAATCCCAATGGTTACATAATTATCATTCTATTCTTGTCAAGAAATTGGTTTATCTTGTTGATGACACAACCTGTCAAGTCAAAGTTATAGGTGATTTATATCTCGGTACTCTATCGTCAGCAAGAGTTCTGTGTGGAGTTTTACACATCCTAGATCTACAAAGGAATCTTATTTTAGTTGCAAGGCTTGTGGATCTTGGTCTCTTTGTTGGTTTTGACCATATCAAGTATGGCATTGAGAAAGATGGAAAACCATAGGTGCCGCTCCTCAAAATGGTAATCTTTTACGAGTTATCTTTAAATGAAGATATTACAAATGTTGTTACATCTCATGGTGATCTTAACAGTAAAATATAACATCATCGCTTTGTTCATTTTGATTTTTCTAATCTTGTCGATCTTTATCAACATGACCTTGTTCAAGGTATGGAATTCAAAGCTCATTCTCACATGGGTATTTGTGAATATTGTGCACTTAGAAAGCATTTTCAAAAACTATTTTCAATTTCTACAACAACTCATTCTAAAGATAATCTTATTCACACTAATATTTATTGACATTTTTCTCCATCTGTCACAACTCTATAGAAACAGAATTTGTATCCTTTTTCATTAATTTATCTATATAATGATTTATTAAATTTATTTCCTTTGCACTAATTAGATATAAAGAAAAGTGCATTGGAGCTGGCCACTGATGAGTGGTCACAGGTTATGGTGGACCCACACGGTGGGTTAGAGAAAAGATAGTTCACACTTCCACCTATATGACCTGATTGGGCGCCTGTGACTAGAACTCACGCATATCAGGGTTAGACTCGCACACAGAAAGGATTGATGCCTTGAAGTGTGGGCTAGATCCACCAGAACAGACAGTTACAATCAACAAGATGGCATGATCATGAAATGCTTGTATAATGTGCATGTGTGGGCTGAAAGCTTGAAATGCACATTTCTTTGCATAGGAAAGTCACATGAAGATTCGGATACCATTTTTGCGATGTACACGGAAAAAGCTTTCATATGATACCCATATTGGGGGGGTCCCTAAATTCTAGGAGATCCCTAAATTTTAGGAGGTCCCTAAATTTTAGGAGCCTCGAATTAGCCTAAAAATGCTAGTCCTAAAAAATAGGGATGTCATTCTAAAAATAGTAAGTTCTGTACTCTGACTGTGCTTACTAAATTTGGTTGTTTCTATTCTTGACAGTATTCAACCCAAAAAGGAAGGCCATAGAGAAGAGACAAGTGTCAAGACACTTGTCACACAAGTTTCCAAGTGTCCCACCACTTGTCACATCTCATGACATGTGGCTGGACACTTGTCTTGTGCTACTCCACTTTCCCCTTTTGTACTAGCTCTCCCCTCTCCTATAAATAAGAGCTCGTTTTTCTTCATTGAGCATCATTTTTCTTTGCTGTAAACTCATGTACAGCACCCACAGATAGCTAGAAACTGGCCCCATCCATCCCCATCATCATCCCCCACTTCTCCATTATCAAATTCCTCCATATTCCCTCTTCTATCACTGTTGTTTTACAAGAAGACAAGCTTGTAAATTCATTACAGCACCTCATTCTTGAGCTCTTTCTTTTATTTTAGCTACAAGAAGCAAGTTCTATCCATGTACTGCTGATCAACGATGGAGAAAGGCTGAATTCCCCTTTTTCTTCTCTCATACTATAAAGAAATCAGTTCTTATCATTGCATAATAGATAATGTATGTGTGTTTGTACATCTTTGCATGATCTTGTGAGAGTGAGAATTACTTCTTCTCATTCTCAGGTTGATTGTAACTGAGCTCTTCCCTAAGGGACTTGGATTGAGCAGAAATACATTCCTTCGGGGGGGGAGGGGGGGGGGGTTGCCCATCTTCAACCCTCAATCTTGTCTCCATTACTTTTCCATTTTCATGGTTGTAAGTAATTTTCATTTTCAACTTTAAGTGTTCATTCTCTTTTATATTAAATCTCGAAAACAAGCAAATATCATAATTGTTAAGCATACTACGTTGTTCGGGGCATTTACAGTGGTATCAGAGCTTTGGCTCGGTCCTCACCCCCAACACTGGTAGTGCTTACAACTATAAGTTTGTTTGTTTTCAGCCCTTGCATTGAGTGCTTGAGCATATTTTTTTTCTTTTTCTCAATGGATCAATCGAGTGCTATCCTTCAAGCCATTCAAAGTCTTAGAGAGGAGAATCAGCAAATTCGTGAGCAACTTCTCAAACTAGAAAAAGTTGAGAATCCCAAAGAATTCAAGGAAAGAAGCCCATCTACTTCAAGAAGACAAAGCCATACCAATGAAAGGAGCTGATCAAGAAGTCCAACTACTTCTAAGAGGCAGTCCCACTCTACTTCAAGACAAAGAAAGAGATCGCGTCGAAGCTCATCCTCTTCTTCAAAGTCATTTGGCGCCTATTCTGATGGATCCTCTTCTAGTAATGAAGAGTCACACCCTTCTCGTGGAAGACCTCATCATCGTCAAAGGCGTCGACATTCTTCACCCTCGTCTCCATCTTCATCCCCATCAAGCACTTCATCATCTTCAACCTCAAGATCCGAGCATGGACGAAAGAATAAGAAGAAGAAGAAGACTAAGTCACTATCTCAACTTGAAAAGAAGATCAAGTTCAGTATGTATGATGGTTCCCGAAATCCTGATCTTCTTCTGAAGTTTATTCGTCAATTTCAAATTTTGTATGGTCGTGACAAGTATAAAGAAAAAGAAAAGATTAAGTTTGCAGCTTTACATTTAACCGACTTAGCCCATACTTGGTGGACGGGGTTGGAATATGATCATGCTGCCCCAAAATCATGGCGGTCCTTTGTTCGCCTGATACAAAGCCAATTTCTTCCTGTTCATTTCAAAAGAGATGTAAAAATGGAATGGGATCGGCTTTGGCAAAGGAAAAATGAGTCACTTGGTGACTATACCAAGAGATTTTGGGAGCTACTTTTGAAGGTCCAACATTTCAAGAAGATCAGCAGTTCGGAAAAGCTTAGGAAGTTTCAAGGAGGTTTGCATTTTAAACTTCGTACTGCTCTTAATCATTATCATTGTTCTAGTCTCAGGGAACTCATTGACCATGCTGAGACATGGGAAATGGAGCACAATGGCAACAAATCATTCCAAAAGAATGATAAGAAGAGAGTAGCTGATGATGAGGAGTATTCAGCCCCAAATGAAGGACAAAAACAGTGGCAAAAGCAGCCACCATCAAATCAAAAGAAGATGAAGCCCTATGCACCTCCTAATCCTCCTCAATTTCGCTCCAATCTATACCCACAAGCAAAGCAATTTTCCGAAGAAGAAAAGCAACGCTTCATGAAAGAAGGGAAGTGCTTTAAATGTGGACAAACAGGCCACATAGTGAAGCAATGTCCAAACAAGGGACAAAGCAAGGTTTCTGACAACAAGCCTAAGTCGCCAGTGAAAATCAATGCTATCAGTGATGTAGTTGCAAACACAACTCACACTCCAGAGACGCGCAAATTATTAAAAGCTTGGGGACAGTTGCAAGGTAAGCAAGCACTATTCTTGATAGATCTTGGGGCGAATGAAAATATTATTTCCTTGCAATTAGCTAAAGAGCTTGGATTAAAGAATGAAGAGATGGACACTCCGGCAGAAGTTCGCCAAGCTTTAAATGCTGATGAATGTGACGTAGTGAAGACTGTGATACCCTACATTGGCAAGCTCAAGTTTCAAATTCAAGGCTACAGTGACGAAGATACCTTCTGTATCAGAGACCTTGATGGTTGCGATGTGATTCTTGGCATGCCCTGGAATCATAGAGTAGATTCAACCATCTTCTCTCAAAAAAAGAAGGTAGAACTCACCAAAAAAGGCAAGAAGTACGAGATCCAAGCTGGAGTTTCTGGAGACACTATACCTATGGTAAGCCATATGCAAGTCTCTAGAGCAATTAAGGATTGTGTTCAATGTTGTCTGCTTTATGTCACTGATGTAAAAGATAATATGAATGCTGAAAACCAAGAGCAACTTCAGCTCTTGGAAAAGTATAAAGATTGTTTTTTTGGAAGATCTTCCTTATCAGCTTCCCCCAGAAAGGCCAGAAGACCATCATATTGATATTATTCCGGGTAGTTCTCCTCCTAATATAGCGCCATATCGTGTGAGCCGTCCTCAACAAGAAGAAATCAGAAAGCAAGTCGAAGACCTACTCAACCGTGGGCTAATTAGGCCAAGTAGCTCACCATTTTGTTCACCGGTTCTTCTCGTTCAAAAGAAAGATGGCACATTCAGGATGTGCATTGATTATCGAGCCCTCAACAAAATCACTGTGAAGAATCGGTTTCCTATTCCCAGAATTGACGACATTTTGGATCGTCTAGGAGGCTCAAAGGTTTTCAGCCGCATTGATCTAAAGAGTGGTTATCATCAAATTAGGGTAATACCACAAGATGTACACAAAACTGCTTTCCGCACTTCATACGGTCTTTATGAATTCTTGGTGGTTCCTTTTGGATTAACCAATGCACCAGCCACCTTTAATCGAATGATGGAGCGCATCTTTAGAGAGCATCGACAATATGTCGGTACTTTCTTTGATGATATTCTTGTCTTTAGCAAGAATGAAGAGGATCATCATCAACACTTGGAAATTGTTCTACAATTACTACAACAAAATCAACTCTTGGTAAATGGTAAAAAGAGTGAATTTTTCATGCATAAAATAAATTACCTTGGGCATGTCATCTCTTTTGAAGGGATTCAGATGGATCCTGAAAAGATCAGGATAATCCAAGAATGGCCTCATCTTCGTGATGTACATGAGGTGCGATCGTTTCTTGGCTTATGTTCTTATTACCACCGCTTCATCAAGCATTTTGCACATATGGCTTCTCCACTTCATAACCTTACAAAGAAGAAGATCTCTTTCCAATGGAAGGAAAAAGAGAAGGCAGCCTTCACAAGGCTGAAAACAACTCTTACTTCTGGACCTGTTCTTATCATTCCAGATCTGGTAAAACCATTTGTGGTGGAAGCAGATGCTTGCGGTGATTGTATTGGTGCAGTGCTAAATCAAGAAGGCCATGCCGTAGCCTTTGAAAGCCGCCGTCTAAATGATGTGGAGAAAAGGTATGACATTTATGAAAAGGAGCTCTTAGCAGTGGTTCATGCTTTAAAGATATGGAAACATTATCTTTTAGGCAATGAATTTCTTATTAAAACCGATCATCAAAGCTTGAAGTATTTCAAGACTCAAAAGCATTTGGAGGAGAAACATGCAAGGTGGGAAAATTTCTTGTCTATGTTTCATTTTCAAATTATGTACACTCTAGGGAAACAAAATGTAGTTGCTGATGCACTTTCTAGAGGCCTCGCATTGCAACTATTACAGTGGCTCATCATGAAGATTTTCAAACGATGAAGAATACTTATGATGAAGATACTGATTTTGCAGCAGTTTGGTCAAATTTACAGTAAGGAGGTTCTCATCCAGATTATTCCATCAAAGACGGTTACCTTCTCATGAACAATCACCTTTGTGTCACTCTTCCTGTTCGACAAAAGGTGCTTAAAGAAAGTCATGAACCCCCTTATGCAGGGCATAGAGGGAGGGCAGCCACTCTAAGTGCAATTGAGCGCTACTTTTATTGGCCAACATTACGAAAAGATACACATAACTTCATCGAGGCTTGTTTGGTATGCCAAAAATCCAAATATGATAGGCAGAAGATTCCAGGATTGTTGCAACCTCTTCCAGTGCCCAAAGATCCATGGGAATCTATCACAATGGATTTCATCTCAGGTATTCCAAGAACACCTCAAGGTCATGATATGATTTGGGTCATAATTGATAGATTCAACAAACAATCACATTTTATTCCATGCCATAAGACATTGAAATCCGCACAAGCTGCAAGACTTTTCATTCAACATATCTTCCGATTACATGGTATGCCTTCTAAGATCATTTCAGATAGAGACTCCAAATTCACAAGTAACTTTTGGCGTGCTTTATTTGAGAATTTGGGACCCACTTTAAAGTTCTCCTCAGCTTTTCATCCTCAAACTGACGACCAAACAGAGGTGATGAATCTCACTCTTTTGGATATGTTGAAAGCTTATGTTAGTGAACATAAGTCACAATGGGAGAAATATCTTCCATTATTGGAGTTTGCTTACAACAATACAGTGCACTCATCCACAGGGAAAGCTCCAAATGAAATAGTACAGGGTAAAGTGATTCCTCCTCCAATTATTCGCACTAAATATAAGATTTTTGCTGCTGATGAGTTTGCTTCAGATTTAAAAACCGCAGTGGATCAAGTTCGAACCACTATCAAAGTTGCCCAAGAGCGACAAAAGAAGCAAGCAGATAAACGAAGAAGACCTTTGGCTTTTGAAAAAGGTCAATATGTCTTGCTAAAGTTTGATAAAAGCAGGCTCAAACAAGGTTCTTGTCAAAATTCATCTTTTCCAAAGCTCTCCAGTAGATACTTTGGACCCTTCAAAGTGATTGAGAAAATAAATGAAGTTTCTTATCGACTTGAGCTTCCTACTCATTGGAAAATACACAATGCTTTTCATGTAAGTTTGCTAAAACCTTACATAGGACCAGAACCAAAGGAACACATTATTGAAGATCCCCTAGAAGTTGAAGAAACAGAGCAACTCTTGGAACCTGAAAAGATTTTGTTTCTTAAGGATCGAACCATGAGAAGTGGCCTTGTGACACGAAAATTCTTGCTAAAATTCAAGAATCTACCCACCATACATGCACAGTGGGTAGATGAAAAATTCATGAAGGATTACCCAAATATTCTACAACAATATCAAGAAGATTTTCAGCTGAGGACAGCTGAATAAAAGCCAGAGGGCTGTCATAACTCTATAGAAACAGAATTTGTATCCTTTTTCATTAATTTATCTATATAATGATTTATTAAATTTATTTCCTTTGCACTAATTAGATATAAAGAAAAGTGCATTGGAGCTGGCCACTGATGAGTGGTCACAGGTTATGGTGGACCCACACGGTGGGTTAGAGAAAAGATAGTTCACACTTCCACCTATATGACCCGATTGGGCGCCTGTGACTAGAACTCACGCATATCAGGGTTAGACTCGCACACAGAAAGGATTGATGCCTTGAAGTGTGGGCTAGATCCACCAGAACAGACAGTTACAATCAACAAGATGGCATGATTATGAAATGCTTGTATAATGTGCATGTGTGGGCTGAAAGCTTGAAATGCACATTTCTTTGCATAGGAAAGTCACATGAAGATTCGGATACCATTTTTGCGATGTACACGGAAAAAGCTTTCATATGATACCCATATTGGGGGGTCCCTAAATTCTAGGAGATCCCTAAATTTTAGGAGGTCCCTAAATTTTAGGAGCCTCGAATTAGCCTAAAAATGCTAGTCCTAAAAAATAGGGATGTCATTCTAAAAATAGTAAGTTCTGTACTCTGACTGTGCTTACTAAATTTGGTTGTTTCTATTCTTGACAGTATTCAACCCAAAAAGGAAGGCCATAGAGAAGAGACAAGTGTCAAGACACTTGTCACACAAGTTTCCAAGTGTCCCACCACTTGTCACATCTCATGACATGTGGCTGGACACTTGTCTTGTGCTACTCCACTTTCCCCTTTTGTACTAGCTCTCCCCTCTCCTATAAATAAGAGCTCGTTTTTCTTCATTGAGCATCATTTTTCTTTGCTGTAAACTCATGTACAGCACCCACAGATAGCCAGAAACTGGCCCCATCCATCCCCATCATCATCCCCCACTTCTCCATTATCAAATTCCTCCATATTCCCTCGTCTATCACTGTTGTTTTACAAGATGGCAAGCCTGTAAATTCATTAGAGCACCTCCTTCTTGAGCTCTTTCTTTCATTTTAGCTACAAGAAGCAAGCTCTATCCATGTACTGCTGATCAACGATGGAGAAAGGCTGAATTCCCCTTTTTCTTCTCTCATACTATAAAGAAATCAGTTCTTATCATTGTATAATAGATAATGCATGTGTGTTTGTACATCTTTGCATGATCTTGTGAGAGTGAGAATTACTTCTTCTCACTCTCAGGTTGATTGTAACTGAGCTCTTCCCTAAGGGACTTGGGTTGAGCAGAAATACATTCCTTCGGGGGGGGGGGGTTGCCCATCTTCAACCCTCAATCTTGTCTCCATTACTTTTCCATTTTCATGGCTGTAAGTAATTTTCATTTTCAACTTTAAGTGTTCATTCTCTTTTATATTAAATCTCGAAAACAAGCAAATATCATAATTGTTAAGCATACTACGTTGTTCGGGGCATTTACACCATCAAAATCTCAATATCAGTATTTCATGACTTTTATTGACGACTTTTCAAGATACACCACTGTTTTTCTCTTGAGACACAAATCAGATTTAGTTTTATTATCTTTTAAGAAATATAAAAAAGATGCCAAACTTCGTATTGGTCATCATATTAAGAAACTTCACAGTGATAATGATGGAGAATACTGATTTTGATTATTATTGTAATAATCAAGGTATTTATCATTAATATATGGTTCCCTACTCTCCTCAATAGAATGGTGTTACTGAGCATAAAAACAGGACTATCCTCAATGTTGTGTGATGTATGCTCATTCATTCTAGCTTATCTAAATGTTTCTAGATTGAAGCGGTTTTAACAATAGTATTTGTCCAAAATCATCTTTCTATTTCTCCTTGTAAAATAGTGATTACTACTTAGACAGGTGAAACTCCTTCTATTTCATATTTTTGAACCTTTGGATGTATTGCTTATATTTACGTTACCCAAAGAGACTCATAGAAAACTTGATTCCATTGGATATTCAAATTTTCCAAGGGGGTACAAGTTTTATGATCCATCCTCCAAGAAGGTTATCATAAGTCATGATGCTATTTTCAATGAGAAACTTATGAGCAACACATGGTCTCATGAGGTCATTGGGAGGACATGGTCATATGGTCATTAGAGGACGTTGATGAAAAGAAGTCATTACTCGTTGCTTTTCCTTTTCTATATGATGATGAACCTCCTACACAAGATAATATTGACTCTTCAAATCACAATTCATAACTTGTACCTATTATTGCTAATGATGACCATGGCATTGATCTCTATGTTGATCTTCCAATTGATAATCTCAACTTCCTTCAACAAGTAAAGAAGGTTTTATCTTTTGCATTTGATATGGTGAATCTTGCAGAAATGCACTCATGTCTTGGTATTCAAATTTGACGCTATCAAAAAAAGGGCGTTTTAATACTATGTCAAACAAAGTTCATTGACAATATTATTTAGAAGTTTGGTTTGGATTCTGAATATCCTACTAGTACTCCTTGTCTTATGAGCTCTACCAAAAACTCTCACTTTCTGCACCAGACAACATCTTAGTTCTCAATGCCTTAAACATTGGACTGTAGCCAAATGATTTTTGAAGTATTTGAAAGGCACTAAAGATTTTGGGTTGGTATATCGACGCCAACAAAACTCTAATTCTATGTGCTCACTTCACCTTTTGGGTTATACAGATGTAGATTGGGCAAGCTCTCACTTATCTATGCATTTTATAAGTAGAATTTGTTTCTTTATCAATGGTTGTCATGTTTCTTACAGTAGCAAGAAAGAACATTGTGTTGTTGTTTTCACTACAAAGGCTGAATATGTAGCTGCATCTTTAGCGGCTCGAGAGTTAATATGGCTTCAACAAGTTCTATCAGATATTGGCCATCGTCCTCGCTCCATCATACCATTTCGATGTGATAACCAAAGTGCCATTAGTCTTGCTAAAGACTATGCTCAACATAACAAGTCTAAGCATATTGCAATGCATTATCATTACATTTGGTATGAAGTAAAGAAAGGTATGATCATGATTGGACATTGTCCAAGTGATAAGATGATTGCATATATATTCACTAAAGGACTCAATGAAGTACGCTTTACTTTGCTAGACTTGGAACTTGGAGTTGTCTCAACTTCAATCTTTGGGAATTTATCTACTACGACATTGTAGTGCCATTGTACATACTCTTTGTAGGCACCATATACTTCACACATGCATATACATCTCAGAAGTCTTGATCATCTTTGTAAATAAATATTCAATTTCACTTCACATGCACAGATTCACTTTACATACACAAAATAATCCTTCTTGATCATGGTTGTGAATTTGTATCTAGGAGTTGGGGTTTTTCCCTTGTGCTCCCCAAGGGTTTTTTCATCTGCAAAAACTGGAGACCTTTGTTTGAGCATATATATGTGTAGATTGTGATTAATATGAAATAGTCCTCGGGAGTCTACATGGTGTGTTTCTTCTCTCCCTCTCGAGTCTCTACATATCTTCTCTCTCTACATCTCAACAAAGACTACAATCATCATTATCATCTTTTATTGGAGTAGTGATCAAAAGCTTTTGATTGTAAAACTTACAAACAAAAATTTAAGTACGTAAATGAAGGTTTCAAAACATTTTATTCATTTTGAAAGCCTTTGACTAGTTTCTTCCCTTTCTGCTTCGCCTCCGACTCAACTAATGGTAGTCCATAGGTACATTTTTAGGGATAATTTTATTTTAATTTTAAAATATAATTTATAAATCATTTTCTATTTTAAATACTTTTGTTATGCTAGAGGTTTCCCTCATACTTTAAAAGTATTTTTATAATTTTAGTCTCCCTTTGTATATGTGTGGATTAGAGACATGCCTCGCACTCTAGAAATAGGATATTAGGATTATTCATTTGTGTTATGTTGTATTAGAGGCTTGCACTTTCCTTCATAATACAAGCATACAATTTTCTTGGATTTTCTATTGCTAGTCCTCAAGACTTGCATTTGCATTCCAATAGTAAGTGTAAGCTATAAAACATCCATTTTTATGTCTATTAAAGGTTTGTATCACATTCTACGAATGGATTTAAAATTTGTGGTATTGTATACTTGTGTTGCGTTGGAGGTGCTCACACTAACTCACAATACAAGCATAGAAACTACCTAGTCTTTGCTATTTGACATGTGCACTCACACTCCAATAGCGCATCTAGGTAATAAAAATATTGTTGTTAAGAGTGTTAACACTTCAGCCATTCTCTGGAAAAGGATTTAAACTGTGATGCTTGTACTTGTGTTCGTAAGAAACTAGTATTTCCAGTTACAATAAAAGTGTAAGAATCTTCTTGCATTCAAGTGATTTGTTCATTGTGTTTGTTAAAGAAGGAAATATGTGTTAGAGTAATCTATCATTTTTGTATATTAAAGGCTTATCTCACATTCTCGAAATAAAATTGCATTTTGGAATACGTGTATATTTGTCATTTTGGAGTCCTCATTGGTGTGAAAAATTCTCTAATACAATAGAATAATCAAACTTTACTAATACTTATGGTGGATTTTGTGATAGCCTTAAGCCAAAATTCATTCAGATTTGACTTGGCTAATCTTCCTACCATGATGTCCTCCATTAAGCCCTTGGGGATATAGCTAATCAGCTTAACATAAGTGAACGTAGCATGGAAGATTTGGGTGGTGACTCTAAAATCATTGTCCTAGATAGCACTAAAGAGCAACCAATGTCCATGCCTAGGACGAGCTCCACCAATTCTTGTTGTGTAACTTTGGCAAGCATGATCTCCCCTTTTTTCTATGATGCACACATTGTAGAGGCCTTAATATCTAGCATGAACTCCCAAATGAAAGCCATGGAGCCAAGCATTTGTGCAAGTCCAATCATGACCTTGATGTCTTCCAATGAGTCTACACTAACTTAATCAGCAATTTGGCTATATCATTGCCTGTTATGGCCTTGTCTATCTTGTTCAACAAGAAAAGTTTCTAATTCCCCATGTTCCATAGCACAAGTTGGAGGTTGCAGGCCTATTGTGGCTTCAAAGTAAAGAAGATTTTGTCATAGTTCGTCGTGTCTTTGATGGGTCTTACCTTTTGGGTGGAGCCATTTACATGGAGCAACACCCAACTTCATGACACCACAGTGTGCAGCAAAACATGGATTGAAGCTATGAAAAGCCCCAGAAGGATTAACAGTAACATTCGCACAAGGAGAAGCCAAGGAAGTAAAACAAGTTTTTGTAGTCCAATTGGAAGCTGACAAGTGGAAAGCGAAACTCAACTTAGTAATCCCCATGGATGATTTTGAAGTGATATTAGGCCTAGAATTCTATAACAAGTATGTCATTGCAATGTTTGGTAAGGGTGTGAATGAAATGATGCTAGATATGCAAGGAGAAGGCGTAAGAGTACCATGCGAAAGAATGCAGCTATCTGGTAGGACCCCAATCAAGGTGCAAATGAAGGAGAATAAGCTAGGAGTATCATGCCAAACAGTAAAACCAACTACAAACCAACCAAAAGGCCAGACCCAAAAAGCACCGGTCCAAGGGACCGTTATCAGGCCACGTATCATGACATGCAATGCAAAGCAAGTCGAGAAGTCAGTCAAACAAGGAGATATGGTCTATCTGTGTATGATCCGACCAATTGAAGAAGAAGAAAATGGCAAGAAACCCAAACAACAGAAGAGGAACACAGAAGTGGCAGAAATACTTGAAGAATTCAAAGATGTAATGCCAGCCGAACTACTCAAGGGTCTACCACCCAGACGAGATGTGGATCACAAGATTGAGCTGATTCTAGGGTCTGCCCCACCGGCCCGAGCTCCCTATCGCATGAACCACACTGAGCTCGTGGTATTGAAGAAGCAACTACATGAACTAGAAGAACAAGGATTCATCCGCCCTAGCAAATCCCCCTTTGGTGCTCCAATGTTGTTTGTAAAGAAGAAGGATGGGGGACTTAGACTTTGTGTAGATTATAGGGCTCTTAACAAAATCACCATAAAAAACAAATACCCTATGCCCCTAGTGGAAGACCTCTTAGATAGACTGCACGAGGCCAAGCACTTCAGTCGGATTGATCTTAGATCAGGATACCACCAAATTCGCATAGCCGAAGAAGATATCCCAAAAACAGCCTTCCGTACCCGATATGGTAGTTTTGAGTGGTTAGTATTAGGGTTTGGCCTAAGCAATGGGCCAGGCACATTTTGTGGCCTCCTGGATGGAATTTTTAGACCAGAGATAGATATCTTTGTCATTATCTACATAGATGACCTCCTAGTCTACAGCAAGACCTTAGAAGAGCACAAGCAACACTTATGCAAAGTTTTTGAGAAATTGCGGCCGCATCAGTTATATGCCAAGCCGGAAAAATGTGAGTTCCCGGTGAAAGAATTGGAATTCTTAGGCTTTATTGTAGGATTAGATGGAATCAAAGTGGACCCTAAGAAAGTGGAAGCTGTCTAAAGATGGCCTGTACTGAAAACTGTAAGAGAAGTGCGGGAGTTCCTAGGCTTCACAGTATTTTGTCGAAGATTCATCAAAGATTACAGCCTTATCACTGCCCCCCTCTCCCACCTCACCAAAGACGCACTCAACACGGCACAGAAAGGTAACATGATATGAGCTCAAGGTATACTCTTGTATTATTCAATCCAAAAGCGGGACAACATAGACACATCCCAGGACTACACCCTCGTGATGCCGCACATAAGAGCGTTCACCACTGGGCATAGGGAATCACACGTAGAGTGGAAACAAGGTAGGGCTTTGAGTCACTACTACTCCCTATATAGGTGCAATCGGTAGCAATGGCATGGTATAGCTACAAAGCCCTTACACTCACCCCCGCTTACTGGATTGCTGACCTCAGCAATCTAAGGGTAGCGTTTGTTATTTGACTCATCCGGGGTCTTAACACAACTTTTCCTAGCAAGCTAGTCAGTGTCTGCCGGTCTAAGGGGACCGCGAGGTCTTAACACAGTCTATACTATCAGATTGGCCAATGTCTGCCGCACTAAGACGTTGGGGCTTTTTCTTTTTTGATGGAGTTATTTGTGATGATTGCTACCATGCGAGTCCACCCTCGACTCAATTACATTTGAGGAGTGGAGGCACATTTGGGGTCTATGATTGAGAACCGCATTATTTGTTGAAGTGTTGAGGCGGCTCAAGGGTTAGTAGAAGGAGCAGGGGGGTTCTCCTCGAGCCAAAGGACGAAGGCATCCTTTCCGCATTCACGGGCCTCCGCTTCTGAGATCCAAGTGGCCTCCTTGAGTGGACGCCCGCGCCACTTGGTGAGGTATTCGGGGAAGCCTCTTTGTTCCCAGCGTCGGAGGAATGCTTCTACTTCGAAGGGACCATTGGAATGGAGCATTGGTACACGCCGTCCCCATTGGTTGCCGGGATAGAACCTGCGCAGAAGACGAGCATGAAAGGCATTATGAACACAAACACTGTTTGGCAGGTCCAGCTTGTAGGTGACTTCGTTCAGCACGTCAGTGATTCGGTAGGGTCCATAGTAACGATGATTGAACTTGGGGGTCATGTTTTTGGGAAGTGATATATTCTTAGAGCTCACTAGGACCAAGTCTCCTTTGGCGAATAGTAGTGCCTTTCTCTTCTTGTTTGCTTGCTCTGTCATTGTTATCTTGCTCTGCTCGAGACTTTGCTTAGTTGCTGCATTGCGATCTCTCCATTTCTTCAAGAATTCTTTTGCATCTTGATCCTCCGCTTTGGCCGCTCCGGATGCTAAGGCCAGTGGTGTAATGACTTCTTTTCTTGTGGCTAACTCAAAGGGAGTGTACCCCATAGCCAAGTGGATGGAGCTATTATAGTGGAATTCCAAGACGTCAAGGTACAAGGCCCAATCTTTCTGATCCACTCTAGCATAGCTGCGGAGGTAATCTTCGATGCCTTGGTTGACTCATTTTGTATGTCCATCTGTCTCCGAGTGGAAGGATGATGAGAATCTAAGTTGGGTTTCCAGAGTCTTGAAGAGTTCCTTCCACATGTCGCTCATGAATCTTCCATCTCTATCTGATACAATGGCCAGTGGTAAGCCATGCAATTTGAATACATGTGTGAAGAAGAGGCGTGCTACCTCCTTGGCATTCAGTGGTGGTTTGGCCGGGATGAAGTGGGCATGTTTGGAGAAATAGTCCACCACTACAAAGATGATTGTGTACCCATGGGATTCCGGTAGCTCCACAATGAAGTCCATGCTGATGACATCCCATGGGCGGTTAGGTACTAGTAATGGTTGTAGTAGTCCGGCTAGTCTTGATCTTGGTGCTTTGACCATTTGGCAAGTGGGGCAAGTTTTGATGTAGTCTATCACTTCTTCCTTCATGTTCGACCAAAAGAACTGCTTCCTAAGGGCCTCCAAGGTTTTTCTTTGCCCTTTGTGGCCTCCAATCTTGCCGTCGTGTATCTCATGCAGGATGAGTTTCTTTAATTCCACATTGTTGGGGATATACAATCTCTTGCCTAAAAATAGAATACCCTCTTCTAAGGTGTACATTCCATGTGCTGTCTTCTCTGCTTCCACATCTTTGATTATCTTGTGCATTTCTTGATCTTGTTCTAGGGCCTCTTTGACAAGTTCTATGAAGTTGCTGCTGACCACACTGACAGCTTTGAGGTCAGCTTTCCGGCTCAAGGCATCTGCTATTTTATTAGTAGAGCTGGGTTTGTGCTTAATCTCCAGGTCAAATTCGGCTAGGAAGTCTAGCCAGTGGGCTCGCTTTGCTAATAACTTGGGTTGGGATTGGAAGTATTTGAGGGAGATATTGTCGGTGAAGACTATTGTATGCTTGTCTTGGACATAGTGCTTCCATTTTCTAAGGCAGTGGATGACTGCCAACATTTCTTTCTCATGTGTGCTCCACCTTGTTTGAGCATCGGTAAATTTCTTTGACTCATACGCAATGGGGTGACCCTCTTGGACCAGTACACCCCCTATGCCATAGTCAGATGCATCTGTAGAGATTTCAAAGGGTTTGGTGAAGTTCGGCACCCTTAGGACAGGAGTTTGGCTCATGCACTTCTTCATCTGCTCAAAGGCTTCCTGCTGCGCGTTCCCCCATGTAAAAGAGTGTTACAGTCACACCCCCATTCACATACAAACCTCCCCCTCCTAAGCCGCCATTCACATATCCCTTCCCACACATACACGCAAACCCCCCTTCTACGCCCTTTTTTCCCATCTCCCCCCCCCCCCCGAAGCGCAGACCACAACGAATTAATTTAGAAACAACACACACACCCGTACCCTCTTCTAGGCCCCCTGTCACACGCAGGGTGTGCCTGCGTGTGGCTGTTCGTGCGGGAGTGTGTTTGTTCGCGACTATTCATGCGCGGGGACGCGCATTCCGCTTTGTCCGTGTGGTGGTGTGCTGCAGCCAGTTGTTCACACGTAGCCCTTATCAGCTGTTCACACGTAGCTGGGTACTGCCCTTTTAATTTAAAATCCCGCAAAACCCTAAAAACACATTTAAAAATTTAAAAATTTCTTAAAAATCAAGTAAAAATAACAAAATTTATAGAAAAATTCCTTAAAAATTCCCAATATTTCTGCAAATAATTGATATATTTTTCCAACCTAAAATTTAAAAAAAAGTACAAAAAATCAAAAATTGAAATTCTTTTCAAAACCATGAAAAAAATGGAAAATTTTCCTTAAAAATTCATAAAAATGTCGAAATAATGTCAGCTTTTTTTTTTTGCAAATTCTACGAATTCTTTTGTACATTTTGCCAATATTTTCTCATTGAAAATGCTTTCCTTAATTGGCAAAAATTATTAATTGGAGCCAAAACCCAAAAATTTTTAATTAAAAAAAACAAAATTCAATGGAAAAAATCATTTTAATCCCCCAAATGAGCTAAAAAAATAAATTAAATCCGATCACCTTCTTTACACTTGATGCTCATGATTGGTTGTTGAAATTTCATGTCCACATCATTTTTATAAAAAAAACAAAAAACAAAAAACAAACAAACAAACAAACACATCAAAACACACTTTTAAAAAACAAACAAACAAAAAAAAATACAGCCAAACCAAACTTTTAAAAAAAAAACAAAAAAATAAAAAAACAAAAACAGCCCACAAAACTAGACAATCATAATCTTAAATCCAAATCAATCCAAACCCCTAACATCTCCATTTTTTTTCTTTGGTCACACGTCCCATTTGTTTTATTATTTCTTTTTGGTCAATGTGTTAGTTGTTTTTCCGTTTTCCTGTACGATAGGACGACTAGTCTTAGTCAGCCTTTTGTCAGTTTTGTGGATTATCGGTGGATTGCGTCTTTCCCTTTTCGAGGCCGTCGTCTCAGACTTTGCAGACAGACCCACACATTGCCAGGTTTTTTCTCTTTTTTCCTCTCTCATGTTGCACCATAACACACATTTAAATTGTGATTAAAATCAATTGACCGTTGCACATACACAAAATTAACAGACTGCACTTTATAAAATTGTAACAAAACGAACCCGAACGTTAATTGTAAAAGGAATCCCGCCATTGCACGAGCACCTTTGCACCATAACCCACTTAATTTTTGTAAATTAAAACCCATTCACCAATGCACATGCACACGCGTTACATACACCTTTAACTTGTAATAAAATGAACCCCTTGAAGTCACGCATGCATGCACACAAGTGTCACTGATCATGTAATTATAACAATAAACTGCATTAGTAGAGACCCAGTCAAGTAAAGTTGTGTCAAGTCTAAGAGGGGCTAGGCTACGTTTCCGACTCACCATGCATTAACGGATTAAACATTAATAATGAACTATGCTTAATTGATTATTGAAATAAGATGAGTCGTTCGTTTCACCCATCCACTTCACCGCACTGTAAGACCCTGAATGTTTACGGGGATTGGGTTTTCTTGGTCAAAGATGTCAATCATATCTGTTCATGTCTATTTTACTAGTCCGAGTCTGTGATTCTGTTTGGATTCTGTTCAGTGTCTGGGTTACGGTATGTGTGACACTTTTGTTTTATTTTGTGTGTTTGATTATGGGGTTTTGGGTGTCTGTTTGTACTACATATTCACCAAGCTTTCGGTCCCATATGTGCATAGGTCATGTCGAATTTTCGGTAGGATGTGGTTTGCTTGGGGTGGTTTAGTCCAGTCAGTCTTGTCCTAAATCTTTCTCCTGTCGATGGTCTCAGTGGTGGTTTTGTTTGTGAGTTTTGCAGGTTTTCTCTTTGATTCCTGGTTTGTGAGTGTGGTTTCTACTATAGTCTGAATGGCATCATTTTCTTCTTCTTCCCCTCTGATTGTGGTACAGTATCTTCCCCTTGCAGTCCATGATTATTCTCTCCTTCTAGAGGCGGATTGCATTAGACATGCAGGCCTTAGACCATTTATTGCCCTCACATTGCCGTCGGTAGATGAGAAGCTTTGTTGTTGAGAATCAGCAATCACACTCACTAAACAGACTCTTTGTATGGAGCTTCAGGGTCAAGGACATGCAGGCTAACCTATCCCATATGCATAATGGTGCCTACTGCAGTTTCCTACTTTCCTATAAAGCATTGTACTTGCTTCCTTTTCTTAATGCAATGATAGTACTCTTTTCATTTCAGTGAAGTGTCAATGTCATTGTCCACATACACAAGATTGTGTTTATGAGTCCAAGTCTCAATCTTGGAACCTAATTCACTTGTGTAACAAACAGTGTCTTTATCTTCTTCATCATGAGTCCACACTTCTTCTTTCATCCACCATAACTCACTTCCATGCTCTAGATCCCGCATTTCTCACATGGTATCAGAGCCCAATTGGGCATGGCATTGCTTCTCCAGCCTCTCTTGATTCCTCTCAACCTCAATCTAGTTCAATGTCAGCTCATGACTTCATCTCCCAACTCTACTCTCACTGAAGCTTCCATGGCAGCCATAGCCAGCAGCACCCTGTCAGATTGAGCTGCTTATATCTCACTCCAGAGGTCAAATCTCTTGGAGCTTCCTTCTGGAAAAGTATTCCCCAACTCACAAAGCTTCCTTGTATCACATCAATCCATGACATTTGGCTATCTGAAGCTCAGCATTGTGAAAATTCTCAATCTCTGCTCTGTGTCTGCCATAGCCAAACAGGACCTACCTCACTTGGAGCTTCAATAACTTCTCAACCAGGCCACTTCAGCTCTTGATACCTTCTAGGGGATTGTTCTTCTACTCAAGGCGCTTCATCCTGGTGCATAAATTGACCACATTGATATGCTCTGACCCTGGCATTACTGAAATTGCGGAAACCTGTCCTGAACTACGCCGAATCTGATCGAGTGCCCTGCGTGCTTCATACAGTCCACAATCTGGAGGATTTTCATAGGGCTTTGATAGCCTATGAAGTCAGCTTCCTAGGCATGTAAAATTTTTTGAAAATGATCAAGTATAGCTCCTGCAATCTGAGAAAAACCAGGCCCCTGTCTCAGAAACCCTAATTCCACCATAGCCAAAATTTCTCAAGCTTTTTTTTCCTAATTTTTTCTCACTCCTGACACTAAACCAAGCTAAAGCCCACTCTAATCCATTAACCCAGCATCAAATCAAGGAGAAGAAGGACCTGAGAAGATTGAAGAACGACCGAATGATCCCGAACAAGAAGAATTAAGCTCAACATCAACATTGACATAGTGTGTTTTCACACTGTCACTAACTGTGTCTCTTGACACACTACATTCTGCTCTTCTACTGATAAAATCTCAGAATTCTCGTGTTGATTTGCTGCTGATCTTGCAACCTCAACATGGGAAAAGACTCTCCAAATGCTCGATTCAAAGGAGTCGGGTTTGACACCTGGCAAACCCGCATCAAGCTCATCTTGATGAAAAAGGGTCTTTGGGCCATCACAAATGGCAAAGAGAAGAAACCTCGGGACGCGGACCTTGCAACTGTCAAGATTGTGGGAGAGAAGGAAGGAGTCTCGCTTGAAGCTTTCTTGCTTGCACAATGGGGGAAGACACACAAGGGTGGAGGCTGAAAACAGTTTTCCTCTTCTTAGTTGCGTAAGCCAAAAGAACTCAAGTACAAAGAAATAGAAGAACCCTATATATGGGTCTCAAACCAAACTCAACTAACTAAGGTGGCATACTAACTGAGCCATGAACTAGAGTAGATAAGGATAGCTATCATGTAGCTATTATTCATGGGCGGTGTACCAACCGCGTCTGCAACTGACAAGTCGGTGACATAAATACACAACGGTCACCCTGGCGTATCACGAGTGGAGCTCGATATCTCAACACTCCCCCTCGAGCTCAATCCCAATTCCTGCACACCAAGCAGGTCTCTGAACTTGCGCAACTTCTCTACGCCCAATGCCTTCGTGAATATGTCAGCTACCTGATCCTCTGTGCTGACATAAACTAGATCAATAAGACCTAGTAAAACCCTCTCTCGCACATAGTGATAATGCACCTCAATGTGCTTTGTTCTAGCATGATAGACTGGGTTATTTGCCAAGTGTATACTGACAACTGGCCTATCTGTAGACTGATGCATATCATAAAGTAGCTTATGCAACCAAGCTACCTCACATGCAGCCATTGCTGCACCCCTGTACTCGGCCTCTGTGCTCGACAAGGCAACTGTAGGCTGTTTCTTGCTGCTCCAAGTGACTGCAGCACTCCCAAAAGAGAACACATATCCATTGGTAGATCGTCTATCAGAAATACTACCAGCCCAATCAGCATTAGTGTATCCATGTAGCAGTATCTGAATCCCAGTCTCATAAAATAGTCCATACTACAATGTGGACTTCACATACCTGAGTATGTGTCTAGCCGCATCCAAATGTGGTTTCCTTGGAGCCTGCATAAACTGACTTACCAATCCAACAGCATAGCTCAAATCTGGCCTGGTAATAGTCATATAAATCAAACTTCCTACTATGCGTCTGTACATAGTAGGGTCTTCTAGAAGCTCACCTGCATCTGTGCTCAGCTTCACATTCTACTCCAAAGGAACTGAAATAGGCTTACAGCCTGTCATCCCATATTTGGACAGCATGTCCAATCCATATTGCCTCTGCAAGAGCTGTATCCCACTTGGTGATCTAATCACCTCAATGCCCAAGAAATAACGCAGCTCTCCCAAATCCTTCATCTCAAACTTCTGCTTCAATAGCATTTTCACATGAAGGATATCTTCATCACTGTCACCTGTCATAATCAAATCATCAACATAAATGACAAGTAGCATAATACCTTTCTCTGTTTTTCTCACATAAAGTGAGAAATCTGCCTTGGAAATCTGAAAGCCAATAGTGACAAGATACTGTCCTATCTTGTCAGACCATGCTCTAGGTGCTTGCTTCAAGCCATACAAGGCTTTCTTCAACCTGCAAACAAACTCAGGATGAACAGCATGCACATAACCTGGTGGCTGCTCCATATAGACCTCTTCTTGCAAATCACCATGCAAGAAGGCATTCTTTACATCCATCTGATGTAAAGACCATCCCTTTGATGCAGCCATAGCAATGACTACTCTTACAGTTGCCATCCTTGCAACCGGACTGAATGTTTCTTCATAGTCAATGCCATATGTTTGTGCATACCCCTTGACTACTAATCTTGCCTTGTATCTATTCACAGAACCATCT